>NC_056728.1:887936815-888054315 GCF_019279795.1 Protopterus annectens | reverse complement strand
CTTCACTACAGGTATTCAATAGTACTGTCAACAAATGCGACAGTTGGTTGGTGTACATATGTGTACGGACCTCTCAAACACTCAGGGACTAATTTCAACAGTGACAGGGACAAGGCAAGGACAAATCAGGGACAATCACAGACATTTCTACAATATTAGTACTATTAACTTGAAACGTGTTAACAAATTCAGAGCATATGTATTAATACTTATTTTCTGACATTAAAAGTGTGTATTACTCTTAATTATTGTCATTATTCATTTAGGTGTCATTCAACACCTTTCCTCGAAAGTTCACTGGTTTTATGAGTGATTAAGAGGCTGGCCAGTTATTGTGCAAATGCTCTGACCATTGGTAGGGTTGCCACATTTTCATATGTCCAGGATGGGATATATTCTGGACACACCAGATTGTTTAGGCCAACACATACCCACGGTCAGTACAGGGTTTATAACACTAATTATTTTCCTAGATGAGAGCTTATTATTATTATTAGTTGCTTATTCTGTTTCTTGTACGATCTACGTATTTTACATCCAGAAATAACTGTTTTAGGCAACTGTTACATGAAATATGGTACATAGTTAATTCCTACAATCACAGGACATTTGTCATTGTATCATTCTTGGTCAGGACACACCTACCCAAACAGGGACTGTCCCTCACAAAGTGGAACAGGACATACCCTCCTTATGTCAGCGCTTTAATCACCCTATATCCAAGTGCCACTATGCGAATGTGTACAGTATATTTTCTCAATAATTCATGTGGGGAGACGTGCATCATGGGCAGGTGTTTGATCCCGGGTAGTAGGTTCTGCATGACTGGCAGGAGGCTGAGCAGCCTCGTGAACCACTACTGCACATGCAACTTGTGTCCAGATGTCTACAGGACTGGACATTGTGTCATGATACCAAGTCTGATGTTTACAGAGGATACTTATCCCATGAGGGATATCCAAACATTGAACAAGTAAACGACCTTCGATTTTTTTTGGCCTTACGAAAATGTGATAGGGTTTTACATGCAAGGGATACATAGTTTGCAATCCTGACACTGCCTAGGCTGACACTGCCTACTAGATATGAGTAGTGGTCACTATGTGCAGATATGGCTGCGCCAAGCTAGTAGCCCGAGTATGGCTTGATTTGATGGACGTTCAGGAATGGGGGCGGGTTGTGTGCTGTAGAGGGGATGATGGGTATTTAGTTATGCATCTAGGTGTGTTGCAGTTGGATGGCTCAGTTCCATCCAGACCATTATGTTGGTATGTGCCGGTGACGTTTCTGTACATGTGTATCGCACATTTTAATATTCATATGTTTGTGTGATTGTGTTCTACAGTATGGCCTGTCAGGTTGTATTACGGATGTGCATGTTTGTTCTTTGTGTTTCTTTCTGATTCACCCACTGCTCCCTCATACACCTCCAGTTCACCTATTGTGCATCCAACACAGTCTCGCCTTTGTGGATTATTACATTACCCACCCCCCCACCCCCATATTCCACACAATCCATCCATCCCCTTCTTTGGTTTATGGCCCATGGCACGGTCAAGGGAACACATTGCATACACTACATATCTCAGGTACCTGTATAGTTGTGAGGACTACTCTAGCTTTTTTTAACCTTCCACATGCTGTACATCACGCACATAGGTACACGCAAATACTTATCTTTCATGACATGGTAGGTACACCCGGGTGATACTGTTCATCTTTGACACATCCTAACAAGAACGGCTTGGACCGCAAATGGGCAGATTTTGGCTGAATGCTCTGACCATTGGTAGGGTTTCCACCTTTTCATATGGCCAGGATGGGATATATTCTGGACACAAATCAGATTCTACAGGACAACACATACCCACGATCAGTACAATGGATAGTACTTTTGTTTTATGCCTACATGTTAGCTTATTGTTGTAGCAGTTTATATGCTCCTTCTGTTTCGTTTACTTGCTTATTCTATTTCTTGTAACATGTGGTATGTTACATACGGAAATTACTGTTGTATGTGACTATTACATGTGATGTGGGACATAATTATGTCATACAGTCGCAGGATATTTAACATTTATAATGGTTTTGGTATGGACACAACTGCCCAGATGTGTACTGTCCCTCACAATGTGGGACAGGTGGTAACCCTAACCATTGGGCTAGACTTAGCTATTGGCAGTGCGCTAACACGATGCGTTTCACTTCCACTTGGTATAACCATCAACACTGCATTAGAATATGGGCACACGGTTTTAAATGTCATTTGTTCGAGGGATGGAGACTCGATATTCGCTAACGTGCATTTGTGTTTGCTTCTTAATTTTGTGTTCACAAGAACTGTCTTGCATGCTTTGCATATGTTTCAGTCTCTACGGACACTGACAGGTGTGATTACTACTTTAGGCAGAGTGTAATATTCAGCATTTTAGGTTGCATGTCAACAGGTGACATTTCCACGCCTCCATGTGGTGCTTCGACACTCCCCATGCACTCGCGCTCGTTTCCTATGCACGTGGATATGGTGGCAGCGCACCTTCATTAATATGCATATGACGCTACTACACCATCTGCACGCTGCACGTTCGGCGCAAGCCTAACGCCGGCCTTGCGCCGAGCTTCATGAATCCCAGGGTATGTTGAAAGGTATGTCACTTAACATAAATGGTTTGAACAATCCGTATAAAAGAAGTAATTTATTTAAATATCTAGCTTTTCATAAACCTAATATAATATTCTTACAAGAAATCCATTTAACAAAAGATACTATTACAGTTCTAGATACAAATAAATACACAACTATAGTAAGCTCAGAGTGTATGAAAAAAAAAGAGGTGTAGCAATATTGTGGAACAAAACATTACCATTACCCAGAATAATCAAAACATAACAAGATAATAAAGGTTTGCTTTGCTTGGCTGTAATTGAGATGGGTAAGAAACTATATACATTAATAAACAACTATTGGTTACCTAGTATTGGTACTAATACTATTAGACACATATTGAATCAGCTTAATTTCTTGAGGCAATTCAGTACGTACTTCTGTTTCTACTTCTGAAAAAAATCTATTTCCGTCTTAATGGTTGAAACATTCACCCATATTGCATGTAACAATTGTAAATGTTCCCTCCCTAACACTGCCCATCCCATCCCCCCTTCTCCTCCCTAACACTGCCCATCCCATCCCCCTTCTCCTCCCTAACATTGCCCATCCCATCCCCCTTCTCCTCCCTAACACTGCCCACCCCATTCCCCCTTCTTTCATCCTGCACCCTTATACATGCCTTCCTCTTTTGCTCTTTTTCCTCCTCTTTTCACTATGAGCATCATCCTCTGCTATTTCAACAGAGCTCTGACGCAGCACTATTTAGCTGACAACTTGACTGCTCCATACACTTTCATTTTCTCAATGTCCATGAGTGAAAACTGACAGCTTAAACACTATCAAGATGTAGCTTTCATCCGTTTTTACTTAATTATTCTACCCTCTTGAACTTATTTATTTTTATTTATTTACTCACTTGAACTTTGATAACCAGATAAGTGGACTAGTGATTTTTTTTTCTTTGCAGCCACAACCTGGGTTCCAGAAGAACAAAGCACATTATACAATAAAAATAACAATAAAAGTAAAAAATGTATCACACATTATACAATAAAAATGCCTATCAAAAGTAAAGAAACACAGCAAAGGAGTAGAGAGAAACAACATTCACAATACTTCAAGTAATGTGTAAATATGTGCAATATTTACAGTATTTACAAGGTAGAGTTATCTAAACTGAGTAATACCTATGTGTAGCGCTTGTAAGTATTCCAGTTATAGTACATCTACAAGTCTCCAGCAACAATCTTGCCTGAGGTTTTTAAAAACCTCATTAAGATTAAAATTAAATTAATCAGTATAATCATTGGTAAAATGTATATTATCTGAATATTAAATTAATTTCTGGATCACTGACAAAACCCACAAACCTATGTATAATCAAAGCAACTGATTTAAGATAAGTGTATGGAAATATTACCAAAGGAAAATGTTTCTCCAAGGACATCAATAATTCATTTATATGTAGGTGTATTGGAATACCATTTTGAAGGCTGAAGAAAATAATCAGTGGTCATTTCTTTTTATGCCAGACATATTTTAATTATCAAAGATGCATCTAAAATACAAACAAAATAAAATGACACCAGCAACTAGAATGAATACTACAAATGAAAAAAGTCACAAAACAAAATATAAAGAGAATGATCCAAAACATGACCAGGGTAAACTAAAAACACATTAGACTATTCATCTATTTATTAGGTTTTAGATCCGTAATATAAATTAGTCCTATGGTATCAACAGCTATCATTTTTGTAGCACCTTAGCCATTATGCAGTTCTCATTGTTATTATAGTGCATAAGGGTTTACTTGGTGCAGTTTTGTTTTGAATATTCACTTATGTAGTTGATTTAGAGATTTTATTTAGTGACATTTTAAATTTTTAAGAATGTTTCTTGTCTTTTTTATAAATATTAGGTTTTTAATAACATGTATTTTAATTCATTAGTCTCATAGTTTAGCTTCCTAGAACATTTGAGGTTTTGTTTAATGTACAGAGCAAATTTTTTGATGAAAGGCATATATACCTTTAAGATTGTTACATTAGAGCTCAGTTAAATATACATTGTTACCCATTTTACTAGACCATGTTCTAAATGGGGGGCTGCTATTGGCTGTTTGTGAATTTGATTTATATTAAATAGAATGGTTTACTCTGTATTTAGTTTTGGTCTGGTCAAACAAGTTTGATACTCATGAAAGTGCTTACTGTTAATAAAATGTTTTTAGTTTACCCTGGCCATGTTTTGGATCATTCTCTTTATATTTTGTTTAGTGATAAATCTAAAATAGTTTCAAATAAAAGTAAAGCAAGTAGGTCAAGAAGGTTAAACCCATTTTATCAAAAACAAATTTAAGTCAAAGTATTATATAGTTTATTTATATATCAAATGTCAGGTTATCTACAGTTTGTCTAAAGAAAGTTGGGAAGATTAGTTTAAGTAAAAATTGTGGAGAAAGAGAATATACTATTAATATTATCAAAGGTTCAGAAATATCAATATTAATGACAACATTCACTCCCTTAATGTGTTTCAGAACTAGATCCAGTAATAGGATATTGTCCTAAGTTTTCTGAGAGGCATGCAGCCCAAATGAGAAGAATATAAGAATGTTTGCTTCAATATCTGCATTTCCCAATAAAATTAGAATTATAGTTAGACTTAAGAATAAAGATAGTTTTGGGGAGTTCATGCAAGGAAATTCAAACAATACTAGCAGCATCAAATGTCTAGGTTCAAGAAGAGTGACTTTTTCCATTTCATCCGTCAAAAGATATTTGCTCAAACTTAGAACTAGATCATTTGCAGCAGATTTTCTTCCAACATAGTACATCTGGTTATCTGCAGATGCTCTGGGCGTCCAGTGACTATACTTATTAATAGGCTCATTAAAGAATCCTATGATCCCCTCATCTGGAAGAAATCATTCATCATGCATCTTCATAAAGGTGGAACATTTGTTGACATATCTACTTACTTCTCATCCTTTCGTTCAAAGTTCTAGGAAGAGTGAATTCATTCACAATGTCTCATATACCTACTTGACTCTAATTTCTTATCCCCTATAGAACATGGTTTTAGGGCCTACAATACTACTATGACTGCTCTGTTTATCTTCCTAAACACAGTTTATCTTCCTAAATACAACCAATCTATACAGAAATGATACCTAGATGATCTCAGCTACATTTTTGGACCAATCTTAAGCTTTTAATATTATCTCTCACCAAATACTCCATAAGCTGGCCAGATGTGGACTATTCACAATTACCATTAACTGGCTTCATGGCTATCTCGCAAAGAGATGATAATCTGTAAAATGGAAAAATGAGTCTTCACTCTTCTATCTGTCTCATTAGGTGTCCCTCAAGGATCCATTTTAGGGCTTCTTGTATTCATTATATTTATTAATGACCAGAAATCTGCCAGCAAACTGTTTTCTTTACTGGTTCATCAGCTGTATGATTTGGTAATCTTTTACTTTATACAAGATATCACCAAAACCCACATTTTATTACCAAAACAAAGGATGACTGGCAACATATTCTCATATATAACTTTCTTCTGACCGTAGGTTCTGCATGTCTCTACTTTACTTGGTGTGTAAAGCAGAAGGTGTGGAACTGCTGATCATGCTACCATTATTAGCAAGCAAAGAAAAATGAAGAAAGATGATACAAACAGAAGTACAACACTATACCATCATATGAAATTTGAAGCAAAAACAACTATAGTACATAATTTTCAAAGAATGAACACTAAATTCGACAAAGACAGCATCACATAAATTAAACAATGAAAAAAACAAAGTTCCTTTAAAAAGTCAAAAGAAGTTCCAGAAGCCTCTCAAAAGAAAAAAAAAGAAACTTCACTACCAACTTGACATAGAACAGCAAAAAAAAAAAAAAAAAAAAAAAGATTGAGCAAAGTTAAAACTACACACATTAAGTCAAAAGAAGTTCCAGAAGCCTCTCAAAAGAAAAGAAAAAGAAACTTCACTACCAACTTGACATAGAACAGCAAAAAAAAAAAAAAGAAAAAAAAAAGATTGAACAAAGTTAAAACTACACACATTATTATCCTAAGGCAGTAAAATGCATATCATGGCAGTAGTTTTATTACTAAATCCATCAACACCTGTCGTGCACCAGAGAAATCTGGCAGAAAATTGTGGTTGCAATATTTCTTTTTACTAATGAATAAAAATTACTTTGCATTAATAAAAGACAGATGTATTACTACTGTTATCCTAATCTGCGATATATTGATTTTTTATTAGAAACTTGGCCAACAAGAATGTGTTGATGGATGTATAAATCAGTCAAGACATATAGCTACGTAATGTGAATCTGTGGGCCTGTGTGATTTATCACTCAGATAGAGACTTATCTGTGACACAAAGAAATAAATTGAAAAGCAAAGCTCTGACTGAAATATTTAATGACTGATAAAGGTGTGAATGTGTGCAAAGCAAATAAACTAACAAGTATTGAAATGAGACAGCTTACAGAGGAAACAAATGTGTGTAAGAGTAAACTGGCACATTAAAAAGTGAAAAAAGTTAAATGAATCTAAGAGTATGTTGTGACATTATACTAAAGAGAGAGAGTATAGAAACTGCATGGAAGTGAAACGATGTAACAGGAAGTCAGATCATGGTTTTACAGATGAAACTTCTCTACAGGCTAGGAAGAAGTATATGTATGTATGTATGTATGTATGTTATTAGAAAGTGAGACACTGGGCTCAAAATAGTTTATTAATGCAAAAATGTTAATTTTAATCTTGATGTGAGCTCAGAGTGAAATATCTTGATAGGAAGTGGATTCTGAGGTTTGAATTGCAGGACACACAAAAATGCTTGAAAGCTCATTACTGACTTTTCTGGGTCATGAATTAATAATCATGAACAAAAATAACTATGCTGTTATATACAAAAATAGAGCCTATAATCCTTTGTTTCAGATTGTATAACTTCAGCAGCCGATAGTGCTGGAAAGAACTTCCCATGAACAACTGTACGATAAAGTGCATATATAGTGTGTAGATACAGTCTGAGATTGCCAAGGGACAGGATGTAGTCCATGAATGCAATTACCCACATGAAAATACATATTCATGGGTCACAATTTGTTTTGTTTTTTTTTTTTTTTTTTTTTGGTGGGGGGCAAATATTTATATATAAGACATAATTCACATGTTATCAGAGAATATTTTCAATTTTTTGTGAAGTAGATAGCTGTCACAGTCAAGCAGGGTGATTACAAAGTAATTCACTGTGAACAAACAATGCTATAATAAGAAGGAACATGGTGCACACAGCTACAGAAAATGCTAACATAAAAAAAATGATTTGTCAAAAGACAAGAAGGATATTCTCGATAGTTAAGTTGATTTGTTCACTGGTCTAAGTCACATTCAGCATCAGTATACTATTAACTTAAATCCAAAAATTGCACCAGTTTATACACAAATAAATGTGTCCTAGTTGCATTAAGGAAAATAACTGAGGAGAGATCAAAGAGAATGGATTTGCTTGGTCTCATAGGAGAACAAAGAGGGTCTACTCCATGGATGAACAGAATGGTGACTGTAGTTTGACTAGACAAGATAAGAATTTTCGCAGGCCCAAAATATCTGAACAGAGCAACTCTAATGGAACGTTATCCACATAGTACTGTTAAAGTTGATGCATCAGGATCCCTATTATATCATCAAAGGAACAGTTCTTCAAATGACATTTTGTTGAACTGTTCTTACGGAGATTACATTATTGCAGGGATTGGGAAATGTGCCCCTTCCCCACTGACATCAGATATGAATGTCTCATATCAAACATTATGATGCAGTAAGGTATGCAATCACATTCTACGAAAGTGAAATCAGTAGTCTAAACTGGAAAAAACAAGTAGACCAACAAGAATTGGTAAGACTTTTTGGAAAGCTTTAGTACTAATTCAAGTTTATTCCAAATATATTGGAAATGTTACTGCTTCTAAAAGATTGCTTAAAAAGATATAAAGTGACACTAAACACGATGGACAGAAAACTCTGCAGTAGTTTAGAACTTAGCTGAGAGGATATCCATTTTTTTGTTGTTATTATGCACTGCATGTAGAAGCCAATCAATTCTACATGGGAAACATGCTAATGGAAGAGGGCAATTAATTATCCATGCTTCCAGAACATTAAATAAGACACAGATGGCTCATTGTTTTAGTTTTGTGCAACATAATTAAACCTTAGGAGGGGCTGCTGAGGATTCTGCATCCCATCAAGATTACTTTATCAGTGATGGAACTAAATACATCTAACTTATGCCTGATTGAACTTTAACTATAGGCATGGCTTATTACCACAGGTAGTTTGACCCATGTCATAGCAACTCAGGTAGGGAATTCTCTCTTAAATTAGGTATTACACATCTTTCTTTCTATCCCTATATTGTTGTTTCTTTTCATAAAATTATGAAAAATAAAATTAAGCTAAAGAGATGCACAATATAGGCTGCCAGGACTATATGCAACTTATCGTAAATTGAATGTAAATTAGGTAAACGTGTTTTTCATAATATTGTAAAGATCTAGCATGGATTTTTTGTAAAATATTTTTGAATTCTGTTTTGGTTTTACATTTCACTTGGTATTCACATTTTATGCTACTTAGGTGTTTTTAGTTAATGATTTTTTTTTTGTTGGGGTTGTGTAAGAATCTTTATACGTGTTGACAAGATTAAGATATATGCTAAAAATTCCTCTCAACCTCTTAGCAAAAGAAATCTGGACAAGGCCAAAAATAATGAGGAGACAAAAGCCCAAAAAAGGGACAAAGTTTAAATATTGCTGTTAGAAACTTAGGAAGTTGCTACAATAAAATGCTTTGCATTACTGATCTGATCACTGATTTGCTAGAAAACCGCAAGCTGTATGAGGAACCCACCAAAAATATGAGGCAAAAATCTGGACATTCTGTAAAAATCTGGACAGTTGAGAGATATGATGCTAAACAGTTAATAAATGTAGCTAATAATGTGAAATAGATGTACAACTGATAATTTTATTGCAGAGTTGTTTTAACCCTACACTTAATGCTATATAAATATTAATCACATGACAGACTATGTTGTTGAGTTAAGAAAATTAACCCAAGACTGTAGTAATGGAAATACATTTATGAAATGGTGAAAAACAAAAGTTCATATATATATTAAATTGTGAATGCACTAAAAGAAAGCTATTTTCAGAAGACAGCTTGACATCTGAAAATTCCTCAGTAATTACTTTGACATTGGAAGAAGCAAATAAATATCACACTGTAGGAAAGCAAAGTCTTGTTACTGATGGTCTGGGGAAACAGCATATAACTTGCTTTTCTGTAAATTTAAGAAAAAAATAACAGTTATGTTTCTACAAGGCTGAATTGTTTTAAAACAACATCAGATATGGCTAAAAATCACCCCAAAAAGCTTGTATTATAGATGGAAGAAAACTTAGAGCATAAAACATAGTGGTTATTTTTCTGTATTTTATTCCACAGAGGAAAGTGTAGAATATTCAAAGGATGAATTAAGAACAGTACATTCAGTGATACATTATGGTGGTGCTGCAGTAGCGTTGTCGCCTCACAGTAAGATGCTGTCCAGTTCGATTCTCAGCTAGAGTGTCTTCTGCGTGGAGACATGCGTGAATGGGCATACCTTCGTTGAAGGTTGTGCGTCAGGGCCGGTAACTCGGCACATAAAAATAAACTACCAATCATTAGCGGACCGGAGTTCCGCTGTGGTGACCCCTAACTGGGAAAAGCCGAAAGACACATCACATCACATTCAGTGATACATTTTGTTGCACAGTGTGCAAGGACTGCAGTACTTAATTCTTTCTTGGCACAAATGCACATGTATGACAAATCTGCAAATTAGTAAAAGCCTAACTATTAGAAAGGGCTTCTATAAGAAGAGTTAGAAAGAGCTTCTATAAGAAGAGTTAAACGAAAAGTTAGCAGCTATTGCTTGTAATTTTTCTAAAGAAAAAAGGACAGACCCTGGGATTCAGATATGCAGCACTCACAATCTGAATGTAGTTGATACTGTATACTATACATGTGAGATGAATCCCAAGAATTCCAAAGATCATTAACAATAGATGCAGCCAAGCCAGTGTGTGAGATGAGCAGCTCTTTGTTGTGGCCACAGTAGGGTCCAACGGAATAGTGTGCTCGACCAACCTACAAGCAGTGTAAAGAATGAGCAACAGTGGTAAACACTGGCTGCACACAAGATTTTATGTTACATGTTGCAAGACAGTGTTCACAGATGGTAATATTAAGGTGCTGAACAATTGGTGTAACGCAAGGCAAACAATATGCAGAAAAATGTCTTATGGAACAGAGTAAGGTTATGATTGCTAAAGGCTGAGTGTAGGGGAGGTAGTAGGACAACAAAAACAACAAAAAAATGACAGAAGACTAAGGAGCTAATGAACATAGTAGGGATGCAAAAAACATGGAGAAGTGGGTATGACACATATGCACACATAATATATCCAGCTGAAATAGCTGAATATAGACAATATGAAACTACAACAGGCTAGGTGGGATACAGAAAGTAACATGATGTACAGACCTTAGTATCCCTAACATAATCACATTTTTGTTTTATTAGTGTTCCTGTATTATAATGTAAATGTAATGATAAACAAAAGGCATCCCTGACGATATTTGAACTCATTACCTTGCTAAAGGTTATTCTCTTAAACACAACATTAACATGATGTACCATTGCAGTCATCCTGACGATGGCATCTAGGAAACACATATCAGAAGAATGTTACACAACAAATCAAAAGGCAGGCTCAAGGTAGTTGACTCCATTATTCTGCTCAGTGATATTCAGTTAAACACAGCATTAAGAAGGTGAGACATTACAGCAATTGCACTGAAAGTATCAGGGAAAACATATAAGGGAAATGCTGGACAAGAATAGACTGCAAACAGAAAGCAAAAGACAGGTATTAAGACATTTAGTTCCAGGGTGTCTTTAGTCATGTGCGCATAAACAAATTATCACCACATTGAGCTATTGCAGAAATCATAGTGGACAGTGAATAAAGTATACATCAGGTGCATATTTCACAACAACAGGCAGGAAGCAGAAATCAAATGACAGGCCATGAGGGATTTTAACTCATTATCCTGCTGAGTGATATTTGCTTAAACACAGCATTAACCAGGTGCGCCATTTCAGAAGTGTAACTGAAATGCTCAGCGAAACACATAGCAGAGGAATGTTACACATGAACAGAAAGGAGGCAGAAAAGTAAAATAAATATAAGAATAAAGTTATGGGAACACACCACTCTGTGCATTGACAGTCTACCAAGTTGGGTCATTAACAAGCTGAGCCATGGTAGCAGTTAGAATAAAGGCATATTTCTAACTCTGTTTCATATTTGACAACTTCTGTACAATGGTGCTTAACATTTGCATGACTGTTGGCAATACCTGTAGCTCATGATATCATTTAGACTTCATTTTTGCTTTATAACAAGAAGCGCCAATTCTCATTAGCTATACATGGGCATCATAGGTGCTCTCTATAACCTGTTGTGCATTGTGTTACCACAAAAAGTTAACTGTTTAATAAGTTATTTTGGGGCATATGGGTGATGTGTTTATCTATTTTTGACCAGATTAAAGGACAGAAATGGAGGTGTAGGTCAGAGTTGAAAAGGGGGAAGCAAGCACAGCGTAGAACACAAGGTGAGTATACAAGTGATGAACAAGATGGAAGTGAGATTGAAGGAATACACTTTTTTGTGAGACAGGTACCCATTATTTTAAGAGAAGGGACTGTTGTGGAAGGAAGTAAGGCAAGTAAGAAGGAGGTAAGAGGTATAGGTTAGGTAGTGCCAAAAAGACAAGACTAACATAATGTGAGGGTAACGCAATGAGGGAGGGGGCCCATAATGATGATAGAGGGATTAGACAAGCAGAGGAAAGACAATTTTGAGTTGAGGATTGGAAAGCCAACAGGGTGGGCATTAACACAAAAGGTAGGGGAATACAGGGTTGAGGGATAGGATTTGGTATTTCCAGATGCTGCCTCTGCTAGCTGAGATACAGTGGGAGATTACACATCACCCTGGGTACTGTCACCAATGAGCTCCACCTGGGCAGGGGCACAAATCAATGAATCACCAATACTATGGTGCCCATGTGGCAGGCATTCAACATCCTATTGATATCTCCCATAATGTCAACTGGCTGCTAACAGGAGACAAAGGTGTCATATCCACTCTCATTGCTCCAGGCAGATACCATTGTAGCAGCCTTTGGAGCAGGACTACTTGACACTGGTGGTGGAGGTAGGGCAGCAGGTGTGTGGAACAACTGTGGCAGGCTGTGACCCAAATGTTCTGGATGTATCTGATGGTAGTGGTGGTGGTGGTGGCTCTACTGTTGCCACCTGTGAGGAGCCAACAGGCCTTGCCAGTGGGTTGCTGCATGTAAGAGTAAAGTAAAAGCAAAGACCTTACTGTGTTGAGTAAACGTCTCACCACATAAAATAAACAGTGTAGCAGAAACCAGAAAAGTAGAATGATGAAATTAAACCCAGCTTCTAGCATAAAATAAAGGTTTTAATAAAAATAACATGGCATAAGCTCTGTCACAGGTCTCGCTGCTTCTTCAAATGTCTTAACAACACTGAATAAGACACATCGATTTATACATCCTAACATTTAGTCACATGTTCGATTAAACATTGCATATACTTGAAATGGTTGAGATGCTGTATGTTGTATTTTAAAAAGTTCCATAAGTTTTTAACCAACTTAATTAAACATGTGACTAAATGTTAAGATGTATAAATCGGTGTGTCTTATTCAGTCTTGTTAAGACATCTGAAGAAGTAGCAAGAGCTGTGAAAGTGCTTATGCCACGTTATTTTTATTAAAACCTTTATTTTATGCTAGAAGCTGGGTTTCTTTTCATCATTCTACTCTTTTAGTATGTAAGAGTAAGTATAGAGACCAAAAGGTTTGGGGAAGAGAAATACAGAGTAAAAAGTGGGTGGAGTGGATGGTATTGGGGGGGGGGGTTGCAAGGGTATATCTGGCAAGTTTTTAAGTTTTATTTTAGTAAGGATTTGAAGTGGGTGCAAGAAGTTACAGAGGTAATTGAGGATGGGAGGGAGTTCCAGAGTTTGGCTATAGTGCAGGAGAATAATGCTTCTCCAGCAGAGTTAATGGCTCTTGTGATCTGTAGGAGGTTTTTGTGTCTGGATCTTAGTGGTCTCATGGTTATGTAGGGTTGTAGTAGATTCTAGAGGGATGGAACTTTTAGTGTTTGGTTTATTAGTTTATAGGCAAGTGCGAATTGGTACCATTGAAGGAGGTGGAGGAGTGAGAAACAGTGGTGAGTATGGTAGGAAGACCCTGTGGCAAATTTGGCGATTTTGTTGTAGCAGGTTTTGAGCATATTTAGATCACATTGTCTAAGGTTAGTAAATACTGGAGAGGCGTAGAGTAGGGTAGAGATAAGATAAGAATTTGCTACCGAATTTTTAGCTGCTTTGCTAAGTAGTTGCTGATTTCTATATAATGCTCCTAGTTTTTTGTGCACTTTTTTAATGGTCATGGAAATGTGAATGTCAAAGTTCAGTTTATTATCTATTTCTAATCCTAGTAATTTGGTGTGTTCTGTAGGATGGATGGTTGTGTTGTCTTTTGCTGTGATGGGTAAGTTTGGTGGGTTGGAAGATTAGTAATTTTGTTTTGTTTGGGTTGAGTATTAGTTGGGCAATGGATAACCAAGTTTCAATAGAAGAAAATGCTTCCTGTGTGACTTTTTGCAGTTTGGGTAGGGAGTGGGCTGTGCAGATGATGGTTGAGTCATCTGCGTATTGTATGAGTGTGCCATGTGTTGTGGCTGAGGCTAGATTATTGGTGAAAATAGAGAAGAGTTGGGGTCCCAGGATGGACCCTTGGGGAACCCCTATGGAGACTGGTAGTTGGGGGGATAGTTTGCCCTGCCAAACAACTGCTTATTCGTGGTCATATAGGTAACTCTGAAACCAGTTGATGACTGGTTGAGAGAAGTAAACTCAAAAGACAGGCACAGCAGGTCAGCAAGAGATGTTTATTTTCACTCCACGAGCAAACCTCACAGTACAGAAACAAAAACAAAATGCTGCTACAGTTCTCAGTACGTTCCGTCGACATGCACTTCATCAGAAACTGAAGTGCATGTCGATGAAACGCGCTGAGAACTGTAGCAGCATTTTGTTTTTGTTTCTGTACTGTGAGGTTTGTTTGTGGAGTGAAAATAAACATCTCTTGCTGATCTGCTGTGCCTGTCTTTTGAGTTTACCAGTGTGAGTTTGGGCACATTGACCACTTATTTTTATTTACTGGTTGAGAGAAGGCTAGAGAAGGATAGGTTATTGAGAAGAGAGATGAGTTGTTTGTGTGGGACCATATCGAAAGCTTTAGAGAGGTCTAGGAAGGTAGCTGAGGAGAGATAACCTGCATTTTTATTTTGTAGGATAGTGTTAGAGAAAGAGAGTAAGGCGGTGGTGGTGCTATGGTTAGGTCGGAAACCATGTTGTGTGTTGGAGAGGAGGTTGTTAGCAAGGAGGTGATCTGAGACTTGAGAATGAAGGCATCTCTCTAGTATTTTGGAGAGGGTGAGAGAATAGCTATGGGGCGGTAATTGGTTAGATCTGTGGAGGGGCCTCTTTTGTGTAGGGGAATTATGTGTGAGACTTTCCATAGTGTGGGAACATAACTTTGTGACAGAGATCTGTTAATCAAGTGTGATATGGGGTAGGCTAGAGTGTCAGCTGCAAGTTAAATATATTCACTTGGGAGGTTGTCTGCTGCTAATCTGGTGGTTTTAAGTTTAGTTAGCAGTTGTTTTATTCTGGAGGTAGGAACAGGAGAGAAAGAGAAGCTAGTGGGGAGATTGTTAGTTGTAGCTGATGGTGTTAGGTTTATGGGGGGGGGGTGTTGTCTAACTAGTGATAGTACTGTTTGTGTGAAGTGATTGTTGAAAGAGGTAGCAATATTTTTGGAATGAGTTAAGTTAGGAGTGGGTGTATTTACTTTACCTGGGTGGAGGATGGAGTTTATTGAGGACCAGAATTGTTTGGGTTTATGTTGGGAGGAGGTAAGGGCAGACTGGTAGTATTGGATTTTGTCCTGTTTTATAAGCTTTTAGTTCTATTGCGTAGTTCTAGGAATTATTGCCTAGTAGAGGGGGTTTTGGTTTTGCAACAGTTGTCCCAGGCTTTATCCCTGTTTTTCATTTCAGACTTGGTGTTTTTTTGTAGCCATAGAGATGGTTGGGCTCTAGTTTGGGAATGTCTTATGGGGGCATGGTAATTAATGATGCTTAGGAATGTTTTATTAAAGTAGTCAACAATGTTATCTAGTTTGAGGTATTTTAGAGATTGCCAGTTACAGTCTTTTAGGGATGAGCTGAATGAGAGAGGGATGAAGTTAGTTTTTTTGCGTATTTGATGGTAGATGATGGTTTTGCTTTATAAAGGTGTTTTCTTAGTAGGAAGGATGGGGAGTGATCACTGAGGCTGTCAGATAAGCAGACTGCTATATATGACTTGGGGCTCTTATTGACTAGTATCCAATCAAGGGTAGTGCATTTGTTGGAGTTATTTATCCTAGTAGGTGACTGGACTAGTTGGGTGAAGCCATGAAGATTTACATGATGGGTTGGATGGTTGCTAGAGCAGGATTGCCAGTCAGTGTTGAAGTCTCCAAGAATTAAAGTTTCTTGGGGTAGGTGGTGGGAAGTCCAGCTGAGGATGTTTTCAAGTGGAGGGATGTTGTGGCCAGGTATGAAGTAGCAGTCTATTATGTTTAAGGTTTTATTTTGGTTTATTTTAAGGTTGGTATGCATTATTTCTTCCTTACCTATTTGGGGAGCTGCTAACTTTAAGATCTGGATGTCTAGATGCTGCTTAAATATTATAGCTATGCCACCTCCTTTTTAGTTTAGTCAGTCTACTCTTAGTATATTGTAACCGGTAGGGAGAATTTGCTCATTAATAATGTGTGGTTTTTAACCATGTTTCTGTAAGGATCACTACATCAGGGGAGTAGAAGTCTATGGTAGCATAAATTCATGCACCTTGTTGCATATACTTCTAATATTTAGGCTTATCAGAAGGAGTTCGGTTGGCTTTCTATTGGCTGTGAGTTGGGAGAAGATGTGGTTTGTAGTCTGATTATGAGGGGAGGGGTTGGAGATTGAGGGACCAGGATTAGGATGGATGTCTCCACTGAGTGCTAAGTTGGATATGGATGAGATTATTAGTTTTATCAATTTCTGTATATGCTTGCTTATAAGGGAAGTTTTTTGATTGTGTTCTGTGGGTGATAGGTATGGAGGTAGGGTTATGTTAGGTTGTGGGGTTGTTTTTAGTTTAGGAATTGTGATCTGTAGTCTATATAAAGGATGTATTGGGAAGGTTGTTGACCTGATGAGAGAGTAGTAGAGTAGAGGTGGGATATGAATGGTGGTGTGTGTGGTGGTACAGTGGTAGTGGTTGAGTGCAGGAATGGTGGAGGTTTGGTAAGATGTGATGTATGCAAGGAGTGTGCATGCAGTGAGTATAGGTATGGTGTGCTTGTACAGTTAGTAGTGAGAAGCTGTAGGAGGAAATATAGGTGTGGCTATGTTATAGGTTGTTTGAAGGGTGGGAGGGGTTACTGTTTGTAATAAAGGTAGGACTACTTGGGGGGTGTGGTAATTGGGGTCCAGGGAGGGAAGCGTAGAAGGCAATAGATGAAGGAAGACTATCAGTAGGCTTATAGGTTATAATGAAAAAGGCTGGCCCTGATTAGGCTGCAATTGTTCTTGTGGGGAGGGGAGGATCAGAATAGATTAGAAAAGTGGTGGATAGCAGGAGTATGATGAAAAGGGCTGGCCCTGATTTCACAGATATGCAAGTCTACAGAAACAATAAGAAAAGGCAGTAGTTACTCTGACTTGCTTGTTTTGCATACCTGTCTTATTGAAATAAAATAAGCCAATTTTACCAAGGAGTTGTGTGGAAATTAGGAAGACAAGAATTTATAAGAGAAAAGGTTTAGTAGAACTAGAGAAACAGCATAGCATACAAATAGTACAGCATCTAAAGACAGATTGCAGTTAGAAGTACAGAATGGGGGGGGGGCAGCTAATGTTCTGAAACAATAAGAAAATCAGTAGGTACTTTGGACTTACTTGTTTTGCATGCCTTTCTTTTGAAATAAACACTTGTAACCAGGAGTATGTGGGATTTAGAAAGACCACAAGTTATAGGAGAAAGGGTTTAGTAATACTAGAAAAACAGCAGGGCTTTCAAATAGTTGAAACAGCTTGCAAAGGGAGACTGCTGTTAAGAAGTACAGTATGGGGAGGGGGCAAGCTAACGTCTGTGATGGAGTGCTTTACTTAAAAATAGAAATTAAACAAGGGCTAGCAACTAATTTTGTCTGGAGGATAAAACATACTTTTTGTATTTTTTGAAAATAACACTCATCCCAAGGTTGCCTGGTTCTGTTAAAGAGCACTGCAGGCCAATAGATCGAACTTGGCTTGCTGGGGATCCAGGGAAAGTATAATTAAAAGGAGAAGCTGAGAAGAAAAAGAATCAATATTAACACAAAATACAGCTACTGTTAAGAAAAAATGCAAAAGATACAAAGCTGCTAACTGAGGAGTGGAAAGAAAAGAAAAACTAGGTAATCTACACACAGATAAATGCCTCAGTTTGTGATTATTACATTCAACAGATTAATCATCTTTAATTAAGATTATACAGCCGTCTTTTAGTTAATGGTTTCTGATACTAGAATAACCATGGTTAAATGTTTATTATGGGTTGTGTTCATATCATGCCATTGCTTTCTAGTAAAGTCAGTTTTGCCCCAAAACAGAAGTGTGTTTAGAAAATCACAATGAAGAGGAAATCATAGCAATGGCAACATCTTCAGAGAGAAAACATAATTTCAAAGGCTTATGTTTTAAACTGTGGAGTCTATATATTGTAAAGCAATGGGTAGGATGCAAAACATTGGTTACATGGATTATTATGGAGCAAACAGTATAATGAAAGTACAATGTAGCTTGACACTAGTTAACTGTGTAATACAAGTGATTACAGGATCAGAATAAGTAGGGAATTCATAGTCAAAAACACAACAGGTCATGCAATGGCTGGATCCATGTCACTGTGACTGTATGGCTTCACCATCCCAGTAGCATGCATGTAGAATTCTTGCAGTGATGCTCATTCATATGGGCACAGCTGACAGCCTAGCTAATGGTTAAACAACAAAGTCCCTACTGTTTTTATATAAGAAATGGGAAGGGAACTGATGCATACGAGAGGCAGAAAGCAGGAAGAACAAGCAGAGGAATACACAGAATAGGACTTGGAAAGGAGCAAGAGCTAGGGGAGGAATACACAGAATAGCAATTGGAAAGGAAGTGTAGGATTGGGGTAGAGAAGCAAAATTATATGTTTTTGGGAACAAGTGCCCATTTTTTACATTTTTCTAGAAGGGTAGAAGGGCAAAAAAGCTAAGGCAGCAGGGAAAAGGTGTGAGTGAGAAAGATGGTACAGAGACAGCAGTAGGGACAGACAATCATACACAAGAGGCAGACAAAAACAGCGGGTGATGAGCTGATGTAAATGGAGATGAGGACACAAAGGAAAGACATGGATAGACAGAAGGAGGGCATGTGGATGATTGGACTACAAACTGGTGAGGGAACTGACACACATTAATGGTGGATAAAGTGGGGTGATAACTGATGGATATGCTGCACAATGATCTGCTCAACCTCAGGTCACTTACATCTGTTAATGCCTACATGCCTGGCCACCACCACTGTTAACCCATTGATCAGGGCCAGGTAGCTGAGTGACTGTCGATTTCATGAGAATGTGCTCCAGGTTGCCAGTGCATGTGACCTCCAGTTGGTCCACCAACAGTGTCAGTAGGCCTTCCACCTCCTGCAGTATGACATACCAAAGCCCCTTATGATCCCATCTAATGGGAAGCCTACACCCTCCCCCACTAAAATCAGACTACTGTAGGGCACTGGTGCATATTCAAGGTCAGCCCCTGCTGTGTGACCTATATAAGCATTGCCCTGTATGGCACTAGTGGCCATGCCACATGTACAGCTCCACATAATTGCAAAATTAATAGACATGGGACACTTAAACCTAGTGGTAATAATGTACCATGACCCAAATCAATCAACAAGAAGCATCATCTGACAAGCTCAGATGTGTGGCCATGGTATAGCAGTTATAACTGACAAAGGCAGGGATGATGGAATGGCCAGTATAAGAATAAGGCATGGCAGACTGACCAGTGTACTGTGCATTAATGACATGGTGGATGGCTATAGTCATGGCACTGAATGATGCCAACCCATCACCATGTTACTGATGGGAGTCAGTAGAATGCAAGTAGAACACACCAATGTGGATAGATAAGGTGTGTGACACAATAAGCAAAGCACAAAGTTGTAAGCAGTGGTTAAAAAAGTAACAACAATGTATACATGAACAATGAAGCAGTTTAACAGGTGTGCAGATATAACATCAATTCTATATGCGTATCTGACACCTGAGCAGTCTTTCTTGCCACCACTGCACATCAGTTTATAGTAGCCTATATTAGTCTATCATCAGTACAAAATGTTATTTTTTATACAGAATCAATTCTGTTATTTATGTTGTGCTGAACTGTAAACAGTTATTGTATATTTTATTTCAGTGTAATATAAAAATGTGTTTTGGAGCTCCCCCCCCCCCAAGCTTCTGTAGAAAAGGGGCCTGGTCATATCATCCTGGTAACCAAATCCAAATAAAAAAATAAAATAAATATTAGCCAGTATTCTTAACCTCACCTGAGAAAAAAGAAAGAATGAAAAAAAAAACATGCAAATGAACCCCCAGAACAGCATATTGCCGAACAAGAATGCCTCCTTATTTGTAAGCAATCACCAGCCACTCCAACTTGCTCCTTTCCGCTAATATCCTTCTCCTCCCTTTGGCTAGCAAGACAACAGTGGCACCTGTTTAGCTTGCTGTAGTGATGTTGGCACTGCTTATTGGAGAGAGATGCTCAAGGCATCACACATTACCCTTGCAGGCATCCACCTTGTACTGGGGGTCCACATAAAACTCCTATAGCAGGTACTCCGATGCTGCTAAAGTAGTAGGCTGAAAAATATTTTAGTGTCTTTCCTGCACCATGTAAGAGTCCTGCCAGAGTCAGAACCTTCATAGGCCATACCGAATTCATAAGTTACTGTCAAGAGAAAACTGGTAGTTGATTTCTGTTGACAGACACTGCAGTTATCACATGCCATTTATCTGTGGGTATCATGGCAGTGCGATGTAGTTCAATATCACCAGAGTCATGCATCACAACCGTGCAGGGAGGAGGGAGTGCCACACTCAATAGACACATAGTATCAGCCCTGGCCCAACTCATATTAAGAAACCAGTGGTCTCATGAAAGCCAGAGACCTGCCCATTCATAGAAAGACCCTTTGCACTCTTCAGTATATATGTGTGTCTGTGTTTGTGTGTGTGTGTGTGTGTGTGTGTGTGTGTGTGTGTGTGTGTGTGTGTGTGTGTGTGTGTGTGTGTGTGTGTGTGTGTGTGTGTGTGTGTGTGTGTGCATGTGGGTGTGTTTAGGTAGGTGCAAATCTCATTGTAAAGTCTAGCATTGGCACATATTATGTTAAATGTGTGATTCAGAAATATTTACCCTAAATGACCTCCTCTTACAGCCCCATATTTACACAACATAAACAGATGCTGTGCACAGATTTTTTTTCAGGAATAAGGAGTGGATCACTCAGAAGATATTTATATTGGTCCATAGAGGGAAGAATTGTTCTACATCTGCTGTGGTAAAGGTACACAGGACAGTGGCAGGTAGGGAAAGTGACTGGATGTCTATAAGAATCTCTTGTTGAGGAGGTTGCTGTTCAGCGCCCTGCTGATGGGAGGGGTAGTGGACAGGAAGACTATGGTATGACATGAATGCTCGAGCTAGAGAGTATGCTGTGGGGCAGCAGGTAATGGTTCTCATTCCTGTCAGACAAGAAGCTGCAAGCAGCTTGGGAGGGGCCCCTACAAAGCGGTAAGAAAGGTGATGTTAGCTACATGGTGGAACTGCTAGGCGGGAGGCAGGGGCACAAACTGTACCACATTAACACGATGAAACCTTTCTATAATAGGGAGGCCCTTGTGCTGAGCATTTGCAGTGGATTACAGGAAGAGTCTGAGGGAGATCTGGTGACTGATCTCCTCAATGAGGCTTGGACTGACACCTCAGTGGAAGGGGTAGCAATGTACCAGCAGCTATCTCTTACCCAGGTTTGAGAAATCCGAGCAGTATTACAGGAGTTTGGGGACATGTCCACTGGGAAACCAGGGTACACCCAGCTGGTGCAGCACCAGGTGGGTACAGGACCCCAAAGACCTATTAGGCAGGCCCCTTATGGGGTGCCTGAGAGAGTCAAACAGACTCTGAGGGAGGAGATACAGGAGATGTTGGAACTATGGGTAATTCAAGAGTCCAACAGTTCCTGGGCCTCTCCAGTGGTGCTGGTGCCAAAGAAGGATAGCAGCACTAGGTTCTGTGTGGACTACAGGAAATTAAATAGTCACATAGAGTCAGATACTTACCCCATGCCTAGGACAAATGAGATCCTGGAGCATCTGGGTGGGGCTAAGTATCTTATCACCAATGATCTTACCAAGGGTTATTGAGAGGTGCCCTTGACTCCCAGTGCTAGAGAGAGGTCAGTCTTTGTGACTCCTTTTGGCTTGTATGAGTTCACAAAGATGCCCTTTGGAATGAAAAATGCCCCAGTGACTTTCCAGAGGCTGGTAGATCATATCCTAGCAGGAGCAGGAGGGTTTGCTCTTGCTTACATGGGTGATATTGCCATCTACAGCCATTCCTGTCAAGAGCACCTTCAACACATCAGGGAGGAGCTGGGCAGACTACAGAGGACAGGGTTGACCATTAAGCCCAGCAAATGTCAGGTGGCTATGGCAGAGTTCTACTATCTGGGAGATAGAGTGGGGAGTGGTAAGATCAGGCCAGAAACTGCCAAAGTAGAAGCCATTCAGGCATGGCCTGCACCTGCTACCAAAAAGCAGGTGAGGGTATTCTCAGGGACAGCAGGGTACTACAGAAAGTTAGTCCCCAGTTATAGTACTATAGCTGTTCCACTCACAGACCTGATGTGAAAAAACAGGCCAAATAAATTAGTGTGGACCACAGCCTGTGAGTAGACATTCCAGGAGCTTAAGGAAGCTTTGGGAGGATGCCCTGTGCTAGCCAGTTCAGATTACAACAAAAAATTTGTTGTGTAGGTGCTGCTTTGAACCATGTGGTGGGTGCTGTACTTAGCCAGATTTCTTCAGAGGGAGAAGAGCACCCAGTGGTTTATCTCAGTCATAGGGTCCAACCTAGGAAGGAATGCTATGCAGCTGTAGAAAAGGAATGTCTAGCCATAGTGTGGGCAAAATTCACTGCAGTGACTTATCATAACCCCCTAACATGGTTACACAGAGCAGGCCAGCAAAATGCCAAGTTACTAAGATGGAGCCTAGGGTTGCAAGCATGTGATATGTCAGTGCAGCACTGCAGTGGGATTAACAATGCCAATGCAGATGAGCTCTCAAGAAAGGGAATGGAGTAAGGTATACTCAGATAGACCTAACCCTCTCAAGCAACATTTCTCTAGGTTCACTTGAAAAACTAGCTTGTGTTCTCCGGGGGGAGATGTGTAAAGATAGGTAAATGCTGCCAGCCTAACCAGATATAATTTTGTAGATAATTCTGTCATTTATATATATTAATATAAGCCACAGGCTTATTCTCTTAAATGGGAAAAAATGGTGTTAAATGTGGAACTGCAAAAATGTAACAACAGTGCACTCTGCTATAACAAAGCTAATAAGTCAGTTCTTTGATGTCAAGACTTGGAGCTTATATGTCTGGATGAAGGAAATCTGGCTAGTGTCTTGAGACCAGAGTTAATGGCTAGAATTTGCATGTATAATTTCTCTTATTGTTCTGGCTTCCTGACCAGCTGCAAGATCAATTGGGCTATTAACCTCTGAGTTCTGTTAGCCTGGGAACCAGAAAGAAATTATGTAATCTGAAATTAATCAGTGATACTGTGTTATCAATTTAAGGAGAGAAAAAAATGAGAGAATTAGAACATTTGTCTTGAGAACATCCAACATCACCAGCACTGCCTGTATCTATATGTAAGTAGGATCTTAGACTTTAGTGTTTCTCTTAGAAATAGCTAGGAAATAGGAAGATTAGACTAGTTTGTTTCTCTGTGATGTTAGAATATTTCTACGGTATTATTTTAAACATTTCTCTGTGATCTCTGAACTCTTGACTAGCACTGTGTAGTAAGAAGTATTGTCTTTTGTCTTTATTTATTATTAAATATTTTTAAACCTTTCAACTGTGGCTGTTTTATGTAGAGATAATTTAAGCTCTAGAGTACATTGAACATATATAGTGATACTGTACCAAGTCACTCCAAATAAGCTTTGCTGTTCAGTCACGCTTATCATTTGGATAATAATATTGTACAGTAATAATTGGACACCCTTTAATAAGGGCCTTTGAGTAACTGATAAATATCAGCTGGGTGGTGGCAATTATTACTACCATATAGTCTGGGTAAAAGAGGCACAGCTGGAAAGCCTGTGCCAGCCTTCCCCAGAAGTGTCTGTGTGGTTGTATAAACTCTTATCTCAAAGTGTGTGCATGTGTCAGCTACTTGGGCAGGGACACGAAGCACTGGTTGGACAGAGAGTGTTCTGGAGGTTTTAGCTTGCCCACTAGGCTGAGTTCTGGACCCTATAGCTGTGCCAATGGGGAGTCTTATTGGGACCTGGAGAGAAAGGGAGAAACCAGCCCCAGACTGACTGTGATCTCTGTGTGCTCTTAAGAGAAATTGTACTTTACTGTGTGTGTGTATTTATTATCCTTTCCCTATATGGATGCCCCTAACTGGCATTAGTGGTGAGGATTGTGGCTCCTTGATTGCTGGGCTAGTAAATGAGCATCACAGGCCACAAAAGGGCAGCCCATAAGGTCTATTATAGGATCACCAACATTCTTGCATGCCCACAAAATGGCGCAAACAGTTGCATGGGAAGCATAGCCACTGGTGGGAGTTCACCATCTCAGACCACCCTCAGTGCAATGGAAAATACCTGCTGCCCTAGTCTGAAGAGACTGAAAGTACCCTGAAACCAGCAGAGGCATTGGCTTGGAGGCTGAACTGGATGCACCATCCTGTGTCTGTTGGAGAGGAACCAAGATGGCATTTCCTTATGGCAGTAGTATATATTTGTGGCATCAAGGTTAATATTTTAATATGCCAGTATTATATTTTAGTGGCATACCTGTGCCATGAATTCCAGGATGCCCAACAACACCATATTTTCTGTACAAGTATATCTGGGATGGAGGCCCAAAGGCATACCATACAATGCACTTTAGTTCACATTCTTTGCATAGCTGTGAACTGTACCATTGGTGCTTCACAAGGAAGTGGTATTGTCACATGTTAGAAGTGTTTCAAATGGGTGTTTATCCATCTGCTTTTATATACCCTGCAGCTATGGGGTCCTCTGTCATGAAATAAGGCAAACCTGATATCAGAGCTGTATTGGACACTGACAATGAAGGTGCCCTTACATTAGTACAGTCTGAGGACACAGTGCCATATTTGGCATTGGTGACTGTGGAGGGTACAATACCAGCCATGTCCAGTAACACAGATCTGATGCCTCTAGAGTCCACTTCCATGATTCCAGAATATGTGGAAGGGCAAGTTAAGCTCAGCACTGCTACTCAGGAAGTACCCTTGTCCTCAGGCCATGCACTAGCACCTTCACAGGCCATTGTGACAGCTGTTGGGAGTGGTGGACTGGTGACCATCAGTGACATTGCCTAAAATAGGTGTCACAATGGATGTACACAATGGATTTCAGGTTTATTATCCAGGCATAGTAAGGTGCCACTGCCACCACTGGAGAGGCAATGAATACAATGTGTGACCCACATGATTACATATGTGAGTGAACTGGCTCATTAATTTGACTATTAGGCAGGCACATGGGTGCCATTAATGCCTCCATGGAGTGATCTGCTTCTAAATGCCAGGATCAATGCTATTACCATGACTGGTACTCATCTGTCTCCACTTTGAGCACAGTTACCTACTTTCATATCTAACTTCTCTAGTGCACACTGCAGAGTGCATTCTTTTCAATCTTACCTTTAAGCATCCCTGTTACTGGCACTTTCTCTAATACCTAAAAAGATCATCTCTACTTGACTCCAAGTAGACTTTTCTCTATCTGTTAAACCTAGCACTTGCTCCTACAGTACTTATTACCTTGATACGGCACTCTTATAGATAGCACCCCAAAAAGGCAAAACCCCATTTCTCGGTCACCCACATCCCCCGGAATCTCTTTTAAAGTTTTTTTGTCTAGTCCTTCTAGCATGTCGAGGGATCAGTTGCTAGTGTCCTCTCCTGCTCAGCTGGTGAACCTGGGAATATTGAGGCAATGTTACAATTGCCTCATGTACACAGACAACCCTCTCCTCCTCCCACAAAACACAAATACATGCGAGAGATGCAACTATACGGCCAAACTGGAGGCTGAGCTCTCTCAACATAGGACTGGCAAGACCAGTCAGGAGGAGAAGGTTACCACACACACTATAGACCCAGTCTCACATAGTACCATCACAACCTCAAATCATACACATAAACACACAAAGACATACTCGGCTCTGATCAAAAATCTACCCAAACAGCAGAGGCCACCAA
The DNA here is from genome assembly GCF_019279795.1 of Protopterus annectens. NCBI lineage: Eukaryota > Metazoa > Chordata > Ceratodontiformes > Protopteridae > Protopterus > Protopterus annectens. The sequence continues at coordinate 888,027,779 of NC_056728.1, read as the reverse complement.
AGCAGACACCCAAACAACCACCACCTCAGAACACAACACCTGCAACACATAGACCTCACAGTCAGAGTGTCAAACAGTCACAGCCCTTAAGGCCAAACACAATGCCAGACACACTAGTCATTGGTGACTCCATAGTCAGACACACTGACGTCCCGCTCACCAGACTGAGTAAGGAGAAGGTCACAGTAAGCTGCCTGTCGGGTGCTAGAATCCGCCACATAACGCAAGCACTCAGGTCTCTCAACAGCAGGTACAAATACGACTCAGTCATTGTCCACGCTGGTGTAAACGACCTGAGACGTACCTCCTTGGACTACATGAAAAGAGACATTGAGGAGCTCTCTGATTATGTAGCCCAGGCAGGTATGACCCTGACCTTGAGCAGTATCCTACCTTCACCAAGAATGATGCCACAATACAGAGATAAGATGATCAGCTTTAACAATTGGCTTAAACTCTGGTGTCATTCAAAGGGGATCCAATGTCTGTCTGCCTGGGATGACATGCTGGACAAGCCACGCTGCTTCAAGAGGACGGCTTGCACCTGTCACCCTGGGATTCCGGATATTGGCAAAGGCTCTTGCCACCCCATAGTGCCTTTTTAGGCAAGGCTCAAATTCTAAACCTACCACCCTAGAACACAAAAAGGAAAAAACTAAGGGTAATGCTGCTCAATGCCAGAAGTCTAAATCTCAAAATGCACGCACTCGAGGCCCTTCTCAGTATGGAGAACATCGATGTCTGTGCAGTGACAGAAACCTGGTTCAAGGCTCCTGAGAGCACCCCAGCACTATCAGGTTTTACCTCTTATCATGCGTTCCGCCCCAAAATCCGGACAATACCAAGAAAGGAGGGGGTATCCATATTCATCAAAGACACCCACACCTCAAGACTGGTGGCAACGACGATGCATCGGAGACCATCCAGGTGCAATTAACCATAGGCAAGACTGCTCTGCAAATTGTAGCATGTTACAGGCCACCCTCACAAACTCAGGAACCTCACATGGCCTTCCTGAAAACACTAGAGGGGATAAATGTATCACCAAACACCATCATACTAGGTGACTTCAATTACCCTAATATAGACTGGGAACACTACTCAAGCCCAAACACCCTAGCCCAAAAGTTCCTGGAATTCATAAACTCAAATGCCATGGAACAACTAGTCACCATCCCCACAAGAGGAGAAAACATACTTGATCTCATCATCACGAACATGGGAGCACAATGTTCAACACCGAAGTATACCCCTCACTGGTGAGATCAGATCACAAACTAATCTCGCTGGAGGTCCTCATCCCACCCCACCTGAAATAAAAGACCACAGTAAACAACTTCTCAAAAGGCGACTTCACACTTCTAAAGACTAGTGTGGTCTGTTTTAAGGCCCCAGAGCGTAGGAAAACAGTACTCAAGCCGCTGAATCACTTACAAATGCCTTCTACCAGCACCTGCAGGACTGCATGGATAAGGCAATCCCAAGCAAAACAAAGACTCTTTGTACCAAAGGCAAGCGTCCAGTCTGGTGGACCCCAACCATAAACAAACTCTACAACAAAAGGAGGAAGCTACTACAAGATAGAGCAAAATCCTTAAAAGGTAAGACACCCTTGATCACTATAAGTAAAAACTAAGAGCTCTCATAAAATCATCCAAAGCAAATTTTGAGAGAAAAATAGCTAAAGACTCAAAAGACAATCATAAGGCCTTCTTTAGCTATGTTAGAAACCTGGGAGGAACCTCCCAGATATGCTCAGAACTAGTTCAAAATGATGTGAAGATTACTGATCCTACAGACATTGCCAACATACTGGCTGACAGGTTCAGTGCAAACTTCTCCCCTCCCCAAAGGAGAGATATCTATACCAAGCGATTGCAGCCCCCAAACATCTCCAACGCCCAAGTGAGAACTGCTCTCCAAAGCAAAAACACAGCATCCATGGGACCTGATGGTGTCCCCGGCTGTGTGCTCCACAAACTCAACGAGAATTAAACCCACAGCTAGGACAGCTGTTTAATCATAGTCTTACCTCTGGATACACCCAGGAGTGGCGCACTGCAACTGTGGTCCCACTTCACAAAGGCGGTGCCTCCACCGACCCTGGAAATTACCGGCCCATTAGCTTGACAAGCCTTATCTGCAAAGCCATGGAGAGGTTCATAATGGACCTCATAAATAAAGACATAGGGAATTTGCAGACTTTGGATCCATCCCAGTTTGGCTTTGTCAAAGGCAGATCATGCCTTCTAAACTAGGTTGACTTTTTTGAAACAGTCACCAAAGCCATTGATGAGGAAAGGCAGTCCATACAGCCTACCTCGATCTGGCGAAGGCCTTCGATACAATACCCCACTCGGGTATCATTGAAAAACTCATCAGCTTAAATGTTAACCCATACATCACAAGATGGGTTGCAAACTGGCTGAGTGACAGAACCCACAGGGTCAGAGTTGCTGGCGCCATGTCAGACTCAAAGCCTGTCACAAGTGGTGTACCACAGGGCTCAGTCCTGGGCCCACTCTTGTTTGGCATCTACTTTTCCAAGTACAAGCAAACACAGGAGGGTTATGGCTGACAAAGTTTGCAGATGACTGCAAACTGGGCCATAGTGGAAAACACATCTGACACAGATATCCTTCAGAAGGGTCTCACAGAAACGGATAACTGGTGCCAGAGCCATGGCCTAAAGTTAAATGCCAAAAATGCATAGTCATACCCTTCGGGAAAAACAAGGTTACCCCTAGCTACCAAATAGGTGGCAATCCACTGAGCATAGAAGAAGTTATCAGGGACCTGGGGACCCAGGTTGATAGTAGTCTGTCATTCGACACCCATGTAGCTAAAGTAGTTAGGAAGACCTTCTACATTGCCCACCTTATCATGAAGGGATTCTCATCTAGATCAAGGGAGGTCATAGTCTCCCTATACTCATCACTCATCAGACCAATGATTGAGTACAATGCCCCATTCGAATGTATCTGACCCGACACTTGCAGCAGCTGGAGAGGCCACAAAGTTCCTCACCAAAAGGATAAAGGGTCTCAAACATCTGTCCTATGCTGCCCGACTGAAAGAACTCCAGCTCTATTCAGTCGCACCGCTTGCTCAGAGGTGACCTTTGCCTAACATACAAGGCCATGTCAAACCCAGATTTGATGAATATGCTTCACCTCAAAAATCTAGATCCGTCAGAGCCACAAGGGCGGAGACTTAAACCTCGACACGGCTATTAATAGGACGCAGCTGGAGGGATAGATTCATCACCCAAAGACTCCCTATGCTGTGGAATAAAATCCCGGTATATGTGAGGCAGAGCACCTCGCTGGCCTTGTTCAAGAGAAATCTTGACCAATGGATGGGAGATCGCAGATATACCCCAGGGATTACCTCAGTGTCACTGCTCAACAGAGGCACAGCAAAATAATGGGTATAGTTCCCCATACTAAAGGGGTGGCGTAAGCCGCAAAACTATGGGCTAGGCTTGTAAATGCCCTCGGGCAGATAGCCTAGTATGAACCTATGAACCTATGAACCTATGAACCTTGCAGGTCAGGTAAATCAGGGTCATGTACAGCTACCTTCTGAATTCCACCCACTGATGGTGTGCCAGGTTTGAAGTGGTGTGGCCATAAACACATATACTACTTATGCGGTGGTCAGATACATGGCATGGCTGGGTTGCCATGGTCTTTCAGTTCTCCACAGCCCTTGTTAGTGAGTGATGGTACCCATACCATTTCTGGAAGGGAGCACATATCACCAAGGACATTCACATACTGCATCATTTCTAAATGAGTTTCCCACAACACCTGTCACAAACATGTACACACACACACACACACACACACACACACACACACACACACACACACACACACACACGCATGCACGCACGCACGCACACACACACACACACACACACACACACACACACACACACACACACACACTGCAACTACATCTACAGGAGCTATGTCTCATGGAACCCATTCGGGACCAAATGGAGAGATGATAAATCAGCAGGCAAAGGAGAGTCGTATTGCTCAAAATGAATTCATCCTCAAGTTTTGTACCTTCATGAGGTGGACCCTATTTTTCACAAAATCTCACCAAGATGACATTAATATATAGACTGTATTGTATTTAGCAGCTATCATAGACAGAAGTAGGTTAAAAAATAAAAAAAAGATAGCTGGATGCACAAGACTCAGGATAAAAAGTGCCCAATCCTGGTAGGCACACTGGTGCCAGGAATGGAATAAATGACAGTGTAGAATCCTCAAGATATGGAAACATTCCTACACTGGGGCTAGGCCAGGCCCAGCGAGAAGATGGCCCCCCATTGTGCAAGGAAGTAGTAGTCCACAAAACTCACAAAAACTGATAGGCCAAAAAGAGCCATACAGAAAATAGAGTGGACTACTGAGGATAAGAAAGAAATTATGTATTGTTATTATTATGCAAAAAGCCCAGAATTTCCAGACAGAAGATATACAAAAAAGATTAAGAGAGAAATTAGAGGAAAGAAAAATACTTCCACAAGAAAAACTGTTAGAAGCCTCAAATACAAAATTGTGTTCATTAATGCAACAGATCCATGAAAAACACGATATAGACCAAGAAGCCTTGGGTCATTTGGAAAAGGAAGCAACTGAGGAAGTGCAAAAATCTAGAGACTTTTGAAAGGTAAAAAAAAGAAATATGGACATGAGAAAGAAAGAAAGATTTGATATGGTGCAATACTTATGCAAAGTGGAAAGCCAAATTAATCAGTGCAAAAAAGGCACCACCATAGATATTCAAAGAGAAATACAGGCAAAGGCATCCAGATATGGAAAATTTCATGATAAAAAAAAGAATAAGACCACAAAGAAGGAACACAGAACTGAAGATTAGTCAAGTAGAAGCTAAAGAAATACAAGCTGAAGTTATGGAATACTTGTGCCGTGAAGGATTTAGTGTAGAAAGTCTAACACAGGTTATATCACAGCATGATGCAACAATGAGTCCACAAAGTAAGGAGAATCAGGAGGAGCAGAAGACATCTAAAGAAGAAATATGGACATGGGAAAGAAAAAATGTAATATGGTGCAATATTCATGCAAAGGAGAAAGTAAAACTAATCAATACAAAACAAGCAGCACCAAAGATATTTGAAGAGAAATAGAGGCAAAGGCATCTGCACATGGAAAATTTTACAATACAAAAAAATAAGGAAACAAAGAGGAAAAGTAGAAAAGAGGATTACTAATGGAGAAATTAAAGAAACAAAGGTTACGGATTATCTGTGAAGTGAAGGATTTAATGTTGAGAAATTAACTCAGATATCATCACAGCTGGGTAGAACAATGGCCACCCAAATTAAGGAGAAACAAGTGAAGTGGGAAGTATCTCATCAATTATCATATGAAGATACTTTGGAGTCTTCTACAGGAAACCTGTAGTTGGACAGCAAGGGAAGGAAGAGGAAACTGTGGCAACTCTGACACAGTCAGTATTGTGGAGTGATAGGCCAGGGAGTTCCCATATGAAAGAGCAATGCATGACACAGGATGAAACTGAAAAGAATGTGGCACAGGAAGATGCTCTGGAACTTTCTATAGAATGCCCACAGGAAATGGAGAACAGAGAATGTGCCATCAGTTTAGAAGAAAATGATCTAAGAGAAGATTTGCTTGAGTTAATAGAAATGGGCAGACATATTAAGATCAATGAATGAAATAGAATACAGAAGGTCATTAAAACCCAAAAAGTTAGACATTTGATAAAACAAATGAACACAGTAATTAGGACTCCCCGTAGACATTCATGTGATATAACTGAAGTAAGTAGGATATATTACTGTGCAGCTAAATTAATAACAGATAAAATCTTACCACAAGAACACAGGGTAGTAAGGGAAAGGAAGAGGAGAAATCGAATGCCATCATGGAAGTATCGAATAAAGAAAGCTATAAAGCAATTAAGACAAGAAGTGTCACTGTTACAAGAGTATAGAAGAGGGAACAGATCAACAAAAACACTCAGAAAGATAGTTGTGATAAAAGCAACATGCAGTATTGTGACAGATCAGGATTATTTGTGCACTGCGGCAAACAATATATTAAAAATATCAGCACAGGCTGAAAATATATAGACAAATATAAAGGAAAAGTACAAAATAAGCAATTTATTGATGACACCAAAAAATGTTATTGAAAATTGGGAAACACGGCAAAAGGAATTGAAACACCACCAAAAAAGAGGAAATAGATAGATTTTGGAGAAATATCTATGAAGGTCGTGTGGAACATAACAAAGATACTAAATGGATAGATGAAGTAGAAGAAAGAATAAGAAGTTCAAATGTACAGGATATGAAATGGGATGAAGTAACTGCCAACAAGATTGAAACAGAGTTAAAAAAAGCTCCTAACTGGAAAACCCCAGGCCCAGATGTAGTACTTAACTTCTGGCTAAAAGTATTAACATCTTTGTATGAAGATTTAGCCATGAATAAGAACTATTGATATGCACTCCCTGAGCAGCCATCAGCCTGGTTAATAACAGGAAAAACAATGCTCCTACTTAAGAGTGAATCTAAAAGCTATCCTAACAACTATAGACCAATAACTTGCCTTCCAATAATGTATAAACTATAAACTGGAACTGATTCTGACAGAGTTTATAGTCATTTAGAAGAAAACTCAATCATGGCAATAGAACAAATGGGTAATAAAAGAAAGTCATATGGAACAAAGGATCATTTGTTGTTAAATAAAGTCATATTGGTGAACTGTAAAATGGGAAAGAATTTAAGTATGGCATGGATTGACTATAAAAAAGCATTTGATAGTATGCCACATTCATGGATAAAATAGTGCTTAAAAATGTATAAGATACACCCTACACTGATCGATTACAGTACAGTGACCATGAAACAGTGGCAAACCACTCTGCAGTTAAGCCACGATAAAAGACAAATCATTATTCCAGGAATAAACATTCAAAGAGGGATATTCCAGGGTGACTCTGTTACCGCTGCTTTTTTGTCTTGACCTTAACCCATTAAGCTGTCTGCTTAATAGATTAGCTTCATGGCTACAATTTGGTTCACAGAAAACAACAAAGTGAAAATACTTCACATCTTTTTTTCTGGAGATGATTTAAAACTCTATAGTTCATCAGATGAGCTGAAAGCAGAACTGCAAGTGGTCAAAACTTTTTCAGATGATATAGCAATGTCATTTAATCTTGATAAATGTGCAAAAGCAACCTTTACAGCAGGAAAGCTGCAGCACCAAGAAAACATTAGTTTGGGACAACAATGTGATATAAAAGAACTTGAGCAAGAGGGAGTGTATACATTTTTGGGAACTGATGAAGGTTTAACAATAAAACATGAACAAATGTGAATAAAACCTAGTAAGGAATATTTTAGAAGACTTAATACTGAAAACAGCATTGACATCTAGGAAGAAAATCCAAGCTATAAACCAATTTGGTCTTCCTGTCCTAACTTACAGTTTTGGAGTGATTAACTGGCCTCAAAAGTTGCTGATAGGTTGTACAGGAAAACAAGAAGAATGCTTCATGCTCATCAAGTAATCTGTAAAAATCAGTGCATACCAAGATTATATATCCCCTGTTCTGAAGGAGGTATGGGCCTTCATACATATCTGCTGACCTCATAAGACCAAAATGTAGTGAAAGTTTTGAAACATGAGGAAAATAAGTATAAGATGACTTCCCTCCTTTGTTTAGCAGCAGCATATTGGTGTCAAGACAGAATGGAAATCAAGCCAGAAGTAGATAAAAATCAGGTAGAACTAAATATGCGAAAAAAACAAAAGAAAGACGATAAGATAAATGATCAGATGAGTAGGCAAGAAATGTGGTGAATGCATAAATATAGTTGCAAGTATAGAAAACTCTTGGAATAACCTCATGTTGGTCAGGATCAAATGCAGGAATGGTTAAGGAGGTGAATTTAAACCAAAAGACAAAAGGTTAATATTGGCAGCCCAAGACAGTGGACTACATACACATTGGTTTACTAAGTCCATTGAACATGTAGGAGAAACAGACAAATGTAGGTTTTATAAAACAGAATTGGAAACAGTTGCACACTTCATTGCTGGTTGTGACATACTAATGGCAGGAGGACTGTATTCTGAAAGGCATAATAATGTGGCAAGACTGTTGTATTGGGGATTTTGCAAACATTATAGTGTTGAAGTGGGTGAAAAACACTGGAAACATGAGCCACAAAGCATTATAGAAAATGATGATGTTTATATCGCATGGAATCACCCATTACCAATAGTTTAATAATTAGATTGGAGAAAACCAGATATAGTAGTCCACAAAAAGAAGACAAAAGTAGCATTGATCATTGAAACTGCTACACCCAGTGACTACATTGTCTTTTGTACAGAGAGACACAAAGTAAAAAAATACCAGGATTTGCAGGCAGAAATGAGGGCAATGTGGAAGAAGGATACCCAGCAGTTCCAGTAGTAGTAGGAGCAACAGGTCTTATAAAAAAGAATTTGCAATCGTACTTAGATATGTTACCGATACATGTAACTCTATATGAATTGCAGAAGGAGTCATTACTGGGCACATTGCAGCTGCTGAAAAGAGCACTTCCAGTTAACGTCAAAGATTGAAACAATACAATTTCATGAACTTTAATCATGCTTTGACTTAGGAATGGAGTCCATTCCCACCATAGTATTAGAAACCCAAATGCTTGGAGAAATTAAAAAAAGAAGAACCCTTTCTGAACAAGTACCCACTGCATCTACATCTGGTACTTACCCCCTTTAGAAGCACTACCCTCTCAATTTACAGAGTAGTCAGCTCCTATTAATCATCTGCGACATCACACACTCCTTCCCAAATCTTTAGACCCTTCTCCCACCACTGTGCCTATTGCTGATCCCTGTCACTGTTCTCCTTCCACAAGTGTATATGATGACAACGATGACGTGCCATCACTGCTGTGTTATAGAAGCAGGTTATGTCTGATGCACAGTGAGTCCAGTCAGAGCACTCTACAGCATAGCCTGGGTATAGTATTGCATGCAATAGTTTTAATCTTTGATGTGTCTATTCTGGCCAATAGTTGTGGACCAGATGCCACCTCCACCATTGCAGCAACACACTGCATGTGACTTTCCTCATATGGTCTTTCCCTGTAGTAAAAGGCACCTGCTCAGCCATGTACTCTGGTCTGTGTAGCCCCCTTTGGCAAAACCCTGCTCTAGCTGACTGTGCACCACCATGTTTTGCAAAATCGTACAGAGAGTAAATTTCTTGCTGCAAGGCTCTGAAGCACAATGCAGTGTGTTACTAGAGGAATCTAGGTAGTGGAAGTGGGCCTTCACCAGTTCTTGTATACACTCGATGATGTTGCAGGCATGAGACAGTGCAATGAGGTATTGCATTTAGTTATCCTTTGTAGGTTGCATATCCTTGTCATGAGCCATGTCTATAAGGTATATCTGGCATCTCCAATAAGATGTTCTTCTGGGAAGACGCCCTGCAAAACTTGCTGGTATGGGTTGAACATATACAAGATATGGAAACTGTACGAACTGAATGGATGATGCACACACACATATACATCATGTACAATACCATGTGCGTTGTACACCACCTGCCAGATGATGGAGTGAAAATCCTTCCAATTGATGAATTGCTGTTTATGTGGATGAGTCATGCCTTGATAGCAATGTTGGCACAATGGATGACCCACAGAACCTCAGAGAAATGGGCTTCTTCATACACCACCCTCATAGTGTTGTTTTTCTCCTCTGTGAACCTTGGAATCCACACATCCTCCTCCACATGGTGCAGGATAACATCAAGGAACTGGAGTAGTATTCATGATTCATCATATTGCGATCTGGTGATATTGCTTTAGCCTTTGTCATTCAGTAATATAGTATAATATAGTATTTAGGCATCTGACACAAAACATGCTTATAGTTAGGTCTTTAGGTGCCAGTTTTCATATGCTATCTATCTAAGAAGATAAAAAGTTAAGGATGACTGTGTTTTTAAGGTACTGTACATATCAGATTGTTCCAGATAAGTTATCAATTTCTGCAGGAACTTCTGAAAACCTGACTTAAAAGCTTCTCTACTTCGCCTGTTTCACAAAAAATTCCTCAGACTAGCTTACCTCCTACTACCTTACTTCAGACTAGTTTACCTCACTAGGAGCATCCTGTTGCCTCACAGGTATGTTTCTGCTACTACCTTATCCCAGTCCTCACTGGCCACATCCTATTTCTTACTACCCTATCCTAGTCCTAACATACCTCCCTAGCAGCATCCTATTTGCTACTACCTTAATCCAGCCACAACTTTCCTCACTGGGAACTTCCTGTTTCCTACTAACTTATGGCAGTCCTAACTTACCTCCCTAGCAGCATTCCATTTCCTACTACCTTAATGCAGCCACAACTTACCTCACTCGAAACATCCTGTTTCCTACTACCTTATGCCAGTCCTGACTTACCTCACTAGCAGCATTCTAGTTCCTCTGCCTTATCCTAACCCAAACATACTTCACTAAGAACATCCTGTTTCTTACTACCTTATCCCAGTCCTAACCTACCTCACTGGGAACATCCTGTTTCTTACTACTTACCTCACTAGGACCATCTTGTTTCCTCACATCTATTATCACTGGACCACAAACAGTGATTGACATTAACAGTGAGTACTGCTGTTTTTACTGTGATTTAGGTAGGTTACCATATGATGGTTGTGGTTTGTCCTGATTTAATTTGATTTTGTGAGAAAGGGAGTAAGGGAACAGAGACTTTCAGTTTTTTATTTTGTTTTCTGACCTGAGGGTACAGTTCAGCTATTATGTGCAGTCAAATTCTGTAGATAGTAAGAAGGAACATTTTTTTGCTATATTGTCATTTGCCTTTCTCTGAAGATGAGTGACCATGGAATTGTTGCATTTAAAGAGGCATGTGGGCAAAGCTCTCTGTGTGGGTCTGTAGGGCAGCTTGCACCATGCAGAAAATGGTTCCTGTCTTGTGTGTTATTTTCCAATGGTAGTGGTTATCTAAATGTGTGTCATTGATTTAGATTATTTAATTTCAGTGTAGTAGGACATGATCAATAATTAATTTCTTTACTGGCAGTCAGAATTGCCAGAAAATGCACTACACCAATGATCAATTGGCATCTCCAGATAGCTCCCTCTAATACCTTGCACCAAGAGTGGATACTCCCTTTGCCCCACCCTAGTTGCTGTATGGAAGTGTGTGGTATGTGTTTGCAGGTAGGGGTTAAGTTGTGTGTCTGAAAGGTGTGTTTGGTGTGTACTGTGTGGAAGGGGATTGTGGATTGTGTGAGGAGTATGCAAGATGGTTGTTTGTATGAATGCGTGTCTTAAGTGGCACTAAGTTAAGTGTGATCTTGCAGGTGGTTATATTAGTTTGGGAGTGATGGGTTTTGTTATGGTTGGTGTAGGGCCTTGCCTCCAACATAAGAAGCTTATCATATGATTATTGTTTTATGCTGTGTCAGTGTATGAGAGATGCATGGTAGTGTGCATGTGTCTTTGTTCAAGCTCATATGTTCATAGACTTTGATAGGTCCTTATTTTTGATTAACAGGCTAGTCAAGATTGTGGAGTACTAACATGTCATTTTTGACTTTTCGGTCACTGACTAATCTGCTTTCAAAATAAAGAACCAAGTTGGTTTTAATCACAGATCCAGTTTATTCATCCTGTTCTCCCTCCTTCTTCTTACTGCCTGCCATGCATTTCACTGTTTAGGAACTCTCCATAAATAACTGTCTAAGGTAGTTGTCTGATCCACAGTCAGTTTATTCAAGATGTTTCTATCCCCTCATTATTCATTCACTTGTACTGGAATCTATCTGGCCAGCATATACATGCCTTCCTTCTTCCAGCTTTCAGTCTTTGTTTGACAAGATATTTACCCATTTAAAGCACTACAACCTTATTAGTTTTATAGCCATTGATTCTGATCAGAAAGGATCCCTAAAACACAAGCTCACCAGACATACTACAAAGTACATTAAGGTATCTGTATTGCATAACCTGCTTACTCCTGTGTAAGAAAGATTGTTTCCTGTAAGAAGAATTAGGATGCAAGGAAATCATTCACCATGGATTTTAGAAAGCATTGCAAACTCAAAGTCAAGAAATACAGCTTGGAAATCTTGGAAGAGAGATCCTAAGACTGCTGACAAATATACAAAGTATATAAAGTTTAGGCAATTAACAAACATTAATATTTATGCTGCAATTCACAATTCATTCGGCATTGCAAACTAGCTATGGATGTTCAAAAAATTATCTCACGGTATAAAATCTGTAGCAAGCAACAAAATTTTTTTCCCAAGAAAACAAAAATAATTTGGTCTACCTATTAACTACTAAGAAGCCTCAAGGATTACAAGACATCTGTTGCCAGCAATCCCTTCTTCTTCTTTCGCCACAGCAGAACTCCGGTCTGCTAATGATGGGCAGTAGATTTTTATGGTGCCGAGGTGCCAGCCCGATGCCCAACCTTTAATGAAGGCATGCCCATTCACACATGTCTTTAGAACGCAACTCGAATGCAGGGAGGACATGCAGACTCCACACAGAAGGCACTCCAGCCGAGAATCAAATGGGAGAACCTCTTGCTGTGAGGTGACAACGCAATCCCTAACAACCACATATGTAACATCTGCACAATGACCAGATCAGCATCATTCCACAAACTAACACACTTCTCCTTTTCTACTTAAGAAAATATTATGCACAAAACAATGCAATGATGCCTTGACAAAATCATCTCTTGGTACATTACTGATCAAGATACCATCCACCTCAAAATTCTTTCAATTGGCAGCCAGCTACTTGCCAAACCTGCCACATATCTGTTTAGTCTATTGCTGACTGTTAAAATGTCCACATAGTTTCATGCATGTTTTAATTGTTCTGTTACATAAGGTCAGTAGCCCAGTCTGGGCCATTTACTACAGACCATTGCTTTACTACCACATTCTTGAGTACATTCTGAAATACAATGTCCTATCAGACAGGTAGCAGAGCTTCTGTCCAGGTCGCAGCACACTAACTGTCCTTTACAAACTTGCAAGTGACATGACATGTATTATAACACAGATAATGACGTAATGACAGAGGTGATACTTGTACATAAACTGGCAGCATCTGGCTTCTCTGAAGAAGTTACCATACAATTTAAAGACTATCTGTCAAACAGATCCTTCACTACTATATGTGCTATTGACAGCTCAGGCATATGATGTACTAATTGAGGCATGCCTTAGGGCTGTGTGCTTGGCCCATTTTTCCCCCTGTTTTTAAGTAATGTCCCCAGAGATCTCCCCAGGCTTAACTGAATATTTTACTGCTGATGATCTAGTTATTTTTGAATCCAGAAAATGTTATACTGGTATTTTAAATTCTCTTTAGAAACACTGCAATTCTACCTGGAACTGTTTAGCTGGTAGCAAACTTATAATTTCCCACATTCAGTACAAGAGCTTTATTCTTTGTAACTCAAGAGAGCACAAAATGTGCTGATCCTTTGCATGTTACCAGCCCTACTGAACTTACTTTGTCTGTAGCTGCTCATCATAAATACTTAAGTATCATTCTGGGCTAAAACCCTAATTGTACATTGCATACCCAGGCTCACATTAACAAGGTACTCAATCTGCTAAAATATTATAAAATTTCCAACCTACTCACATATGAAACAAGGTGAGCCATATCAGTAAACGTCTAACTTCCCAGGTTTGGATATAGTCTTCCTCTGTTTGCTTTACAATGTATTAAAACACCATTCTCCTCCAAACAAGATACTTCACTTTTATTTCTCTTTTATTGACCAGATTGGCCCCACTAGGCAGGTGACATCTTCAGCGGAGACCCAAGGTGGTACTTATACTACCTGAGGAAAATTGGACGGGGCCTAAAGGATCTTCCTCTGTTTTTTTCAATAAGTGCCATGGGACCTTTTGCAGCCACCTGAGCTACCACCAAGTCTAGTAGATGAGACCTTAGTTTAACATCTCCTCAAATGATCAATGCATTCACAAGTACACCATCCACCCTAATGCTGCATTGCATGCAATCTATCCATCTGGAGTAAGACTAGAACCCAAATCATTCTGACCTGTCAGCACTAAAGCTGAGTATGCTACCTGTTGCATCACTGACTGTCCTATTTGAAAAGGGTCCTTGATCCACTTCACTTACCTGGTCAACAAATGTAAATAAAATAAGCTGACAGCTGCCCACTTAGGTCTGCTTCATTTTCTACCCATCATCTCTTCCTATCAAAACACATATCCCTACTAATCAAGCACATTTCGTTCAAGTGTCTGTTACATATTCTTCTCACTACTGGTTTACCAGCTGTGTGGTGAATGCTTGTTTTACTGAAAAAGAGGAATACGTGTCCAGTTTAGTAAATGTTTCTTTGAATACAGGTGAAGGTGGATTTTAAAAAGTGAGTGTGTGTGTGTGTGTGTGTGTGTGTGTGTGTGTGTGTGTGTGTGTGTGTGTGTGTGTGTGTGTGTGTGTGTCTGTGTGTGTCTGTGTGTGTTTGTGCTTGATTTTTTTCAAGATGATTGGGTGTCTGCAGGTTAGGGTTAGGGTCAGGGTAGCGGTTAGGTTAGAAGATATATATAATGCTGTGCTTGTGTTGAAATGTGTAATGTGTATCTTAGTGCTTTGTGTGGTAGTAGTGTTACGGATAAGTTTTTTCTAAGTTAAAATGTAGGGTTGGAGTTAGGGGCAGAGGTAAGATTAGGGTTAGGGTTAGGCAAATCTCCCCATGACCACCTTATTTATGCATGCTAACCTTAACCTTAACTTGGTCCCTGACCCTAAACCCAACCCTACACCTTACCTTTGAAAAAAAAACGTTCTGTAATGCTTCCATGTCTGAAGTTAGTGGTAGGCTTTACTACACATAAATTTGATCACATTTGATCACAAGAGCAAACTAGGAGCTGGATTCATTAATAGCTATGCAATTGCATGCTATTTGATATGCATAAAGTTGTTCTACATGACGTGTAGAAGCCACCAAGCACAGATAAATGGCAGACTATGTTAATAAAAGCATAAAGAGCCAGGGTACATGCTAGTTAAACAATCCAACAAGGCAGAGCTATTCAGGAAGCTATAAATCAATCATGTACACTTAGTGTAGGCTTTTGCCTTGTACATCAAAAGTCTTTGGAATGCAGGCACTATTACACTTAGAAAACCAAAAAATATTTATTTTATTTATTTGTTTTACATGTGTTTAGCGGGAAAGTCCGACTGGACAAAATGTCCTTTTTCAGTGTAGGCCCAGGGAGAAAAGCTCCACATTTATAAATAACAGTACAATACTTTTACAAAGTACAGATACAAATGTTGATTCAATCTGAGATACAAGCACAAAATGAAGAATGCATGTTATACATATCAATTATACAATCATATAGTCTAGGGAGGAATAAAAAAAATATCAGTACTGTGACTGAAGGTTAAAAAAACAAGCAAGTTAAGTATTCATATACTTAATAGGGGTATGCTATTAAAATACAAAAATAACAGGTTGTGTTCCTTTAGCTGACTTAAGACAGCTATTTCCTATCCAGGGTTTGTGGAAGAGCAGGTCCAGGATCCAGATAGGTGTGATTTGAGAAGTCTTTTTAAAGAAGGAAGTGTTAGTAGTTGTTCAGATATTCAATGGCAGGGACTTCCAAGTTTTGGCTATGCAGTTTGACTAAACTTAAACTCCAGCTGTATTCTTAGGTTTGGATATATTTAAGAAGGATTTATTAGTGGAATGCAATACCCTGTTATTGGAATAGTGTATTAGTCGATTTTGAAGTACTGGTGTTTTTTTCTGGCTGATTTAGTATTTCATGGGGGAAGGTGAGTTGATTATAAGCAAGTATATTTAGTAGTTCGAGCCAAGATAGCTGTTCATAGGTTCATAGGTTCATAGGTTCATACTAGGCTATCTGCCCTAGGGCATTTATAAGCCTAGCCAGAATGTGTTTGGCTTTCGCCACCCATTTTAAATTTATTTTGCTATGCCCTTTTTCAAGGTTAGTATACTGTGCCTCTGTCTAACAGTGACACAGAAGTGATACCCGGGGTAAATTTATGATCTCCCATCCACTCATCAAGATTCCTCTTGAAGAGAGTCAATGAGGGACTCTGCCTAACCTGGACTGGGATTTTATTCCAGAGTGAAGGGAGCCTCTGGGTTATGAATCTGTCCCTCCAGCATGTCCTATTTATTTCAGTGCTGAGGTTCAAGTCTCTCGAGCATGTAGCTCGATGGGATTTAGATTTTCTGAGGTGCAGCATGTCCATTAATTCCGGGTTGGACATGGCTTTATACGTCAGGCACAGATCACCTCTGAACAGGCGGTATGCCACTGAGTAGAGCTGGAGTTTCTTTAACCGGGCAGCATATGGCATCTGTTTGAGCCCTTTGATCCTCTTGGTGAGGTACTTTTGGCGTCTTTCCAGTTGCTGCAGGTGTCTGGTAAGATACATCCCAAAAGGGGCATTGTACTCAATTATGGGCCTGATGAGGGATGAGTAAAGAGGCACGATGACCTCCCCTGATCTAGATGTGAATCCCTTCATGATTAGGTGGGCTATATAAAATGTTTTTCTAACCACTTTGGCCACGTGGTTGTCAAATGAGAGATTGCTATCAACTTGGGTCCCCAAGTCCCTAATTACTTCTTCTTTACTTAATGGATTACCACCTATGTGGTAATTTGTGGGCACTTTGTTTTTGCCAAAGGGGATGGCTATACACTTTTTGGCGTTTAGCTTGAGGCCATGGCTCTGGCACCAGTTGTGTGTTTCTATGAGGCCCTTTTGGAGGATGCTTGTGTCGGCTGGAGAGTCGATTATGGCGCCCAGTTTGCAGTCATCTGCAAACTTGGTCAGCCACAGTCCTTCCATGTTGGCCTGTACCTCCAAGAAATATATACCAAACAAGAGAGGTCCCAGGACTGAGCCTTGTGGGAAACCACTTGTAACTGGTTTGGAGTCTGACATGGCTCCAGCAATTCTAACCATGTGGGTTCTGTCCTTGAGCCAGTTTGCAATCCATCTAGTGACATAGGGGTTTATATTTAAGCTGGTGATTTTATCTATAATGCCCGAGTGGGGTATTGTATCGAAAGCTTTTGCGAGGTCCAGGTAGGCTTTGTGGACCACCTTCCCCTTGTCAATGGCCTTGGTGACTGTTTCGAAGAAATCAATCAGATTTAAGAGGCAGGATCTGCCCTTAACAAAGCCGAACTGGGTAGGATCCAGTGTCTGTAGGTCCCCAATATCTTTATTTATGAGGTCCATGATGATCCTTTCCATAGCTTTGCAGACCAAGCTAGTCAGGCTTATGGGGCAATAGTTTCCAGGATCCGTTGAGGCACCACCTTTATGGAGAGGGACCACTGTTGCTGTACGCCACTCTTTGGGCACATATCCTGTAGTAAGGCTGAGATTGAACAGTAGTTTTATGTTTGGGTTTAGCTCTTCTTTGAGTTCATGTAGGACGCAGCCCGGGACAATGTCTGGTCCCATTGATGCTGTGTGTTTTGCTTTGGAGAGGGCGGCTCTTACCTGAGCATCTGAGATGTCAGGGGGGCAGCACTCTGCTGGGATAGATATTTGCCCTTTTGGTGGGGGGGGGGGAGTTTGCGCTGAACCTGTCAGCTAGGATGTTGGCAATGTCTGTGGGTTCAGTGTACTTTTTGTCATTTTGGATTAATTCTGAGCATATCTGGGAATTACCACCCAGGTTCCTGACATAACTAAAGAAAGCCTTGTGATTATCCTTAGTGTCCTGTGCAATTTTTCTCTCGAAGCTGGCCTTAGACAATTTTATGAGTGCCCGTAGTTTTTTGCTAATACTGATCAGTGATGTCTTCCCTTTTTGGGATTTTGCTGTATCATTTAGTAGCTTCCTCCTTCTATTGTATAGTTTGTTTATGGCTGGGGTCCACCAGACAGGACGTCTGCCTTTGGAGGATTGGGTCTTGGTTTTATTTGGGATCGCATGATCCATGCATTCCTGAAGATGTTCATAGAATGCGTTTTTAAAGGATTCTGCTGTCTGGGCCATATTTCCCACAGGCCCGGGGGCTTTGAAGGATTCCACCTCAGTTTTGAGGAGTGTGAAATTTGCTTTAGAGAAGTTTTTCACTGTGGTTTTCTGGGCAGGGGGTGGGGTCGGGATGTGAATATCCAGTGAGATTAGTTTATGGTCTGATCTTACCAGTGAGGGATACACTTCTGGTCTGGAGCATAGAGTCCCCATGTTGGGGATGATCAGGTCCAGTATGTTTTCCCCTCTTGTGGGAGTGGTAACAAGTTGTTCCATAGCATTTGAGTTTATAAATTCTAGGAACCTTTGGGCTAGGGTGTTGGAGCTAGAGTAATGCTCCCAGTCTATGTTTGGGTAGTATAAGTCGCCCAATATAATGGTGTTTGGAGAGACCTTCATATTTTCCAGTGTTCTCAGAAAGGCCGAGTGGGGTTCCTGGGTTTGGGAAGGTGGTCTGTAGCAGGCTATAAACTGGAAGGCAGTTTTACCCACTGT
Source organism: Protopterus annectens (assembly GCF_019279795.1). NCBI lineage: Eukaryota > Metazoa > Chordata > Ceratodontiformes > Protopteridae > Protopterus > Protopterus annectens. The sequence goes on along the minus strand of NC_056728.1, from coordinate 888,009,150 downwards.
TAGTTGCACATGGATAGTCTCTGATGCTTCGTGCTGTGCCATCAACCTGGAGGTGTAGGTATCTTTGATGAATATCGATACTCCCCCTCCTTCTGTGGTTCGGTCCAAGTTTTGGGGCTGAAAAGCATGGTATGAGGTATAACCTGGTAGTGCTGGGGTGCTCTCGGGAGCCTAGAACCAGGTTCCTGTTACTGCACAGATATCAATGTTCTCCATGCTAAGGAGAGTTTTGAGTGTGTGCATCTTGAGGTTTAGACTTCTGGCGTTGAGTAGCATTACTCTTAGTTTCTTATCCCTTGTGATACCTATGGAGTTGGGTTTGTCTTTTGAGCCTTGTCTTAAAAAGGCATTATGGGGGTAGCAAGAGCCTTTGCCAATATCCGAAAGCCCAGGGGTGACAGGTGCAAGCCATCCCTAGCGAAGCATCGTGGCTTGTCGAGCATATCATCCCAAGCTGACAGGCATTGGATCCCGTTTGAATGACACCAGTACTTAAGCCAGTTGTTGAAATTGATCATCCTATCTTCATATTGTGGCATCATTCTTGGTGAGGGTAAGATGCTACTCAAGGTCAGGGTCATACTGGCCTGGGCTACATGCTCACAGAGCTCCTTTATGTCTCTTTTCATGTAGTCCAGGGAGGTACATCTCAGGTCATTAACACCAGCATGGACAATGACTGAGTCATATTTGTACTTGCCTTGGGGTGACCTGAATGCTTGTGTTATGTGGCGGATCCTAGCGCCTGACAGGCTGCTCACCATGACCCTCTCCTTGTTCAGCCTGGTGAGCGGGACGTCAGTGTGCCTGATGATAGAGTCACCTATTACAAGTGTATCAGGTGTGTTGTTTAGTCTTAAGGGCTGTGACTGTTCGGCACACCGGCTTTGTGAGATATGTGTTGCACGTGTTTTGTTTTGGGGTAGCGGTTGCTTGGGTGTCTGCTTTGGAGGTCTCTGCTGCTTAGGGAGATCTTTATTTAGAGCCTCCGAGTATGTTTTTGTGTGATTATGTGTTTGGTTTGCTGTCGTGGTAGGTCTATGTGAGACTGGAATTGTAGTGAGTGTGGTTTCCTTCTCCTCCTGACTGGTTATGCCAGTACTGAGTTGAGAGAGCTTAGCCTCCAGTTTGGCTATATGGTTGCATCTCTCACATGTGTTGGAATTTGTTGGGAGGAGGAGAGGGTTGTCTGTGTACATGAGGCAGTTGTAACATTGCCTCAAGATTCCCAGATTCACCAGCTGGACCGGAGAGGAGATTGACAACTGACCTTTGGACATGCTAGAATAATATTGGGAATTCCTTAATAATTGAAAACAAGGGCCAGTGGGGAGTGAGGGTGTAGTGTTTTTAATTTTTAGTGCTGACTTATATAATTGCTTTAGCGAGCAAGTGCCAGGTAACTTAAGTGCAATGTGTTACAAGTAACTTAAATGCAAAAACGACAAACAGTAACTTTCTTTCAAGTGAAACAAGGAAATAAGTACAGTAAGCAATGCAGATATCACTAGTGATCCACAGAAGCGCTGAGAAGCCACGTATTAGGTGGAATTAGCGTTCCAGGGAAATAACAAGCAAACAAACAGCAAGCATATAAACAAAGCTAGATTCAGCAGGCCTGGATCTAGTCTATGCTACAGCAAACAGGGTGTACCAATTTCAGTAAGATACAGTTCAAATATTCAGGCACTATAAACCTTTAACCAGAAATTCCCAGCTCAGAAGGGCAGAGTCCAGCCTCTTCTCCCACAAGAGTGCAGACCACGAACCTTCTTAATGTAAAATAACTGGCCTGAAGCCCAAGTGCTTAAACCAGAACTAATACACTTTAAGAATAACAGACACTGGGCTCTCAGTCAGCAGTTCCCAACTTAGAAGGATGAAAGCTACCTGTCCTGCCACCACAGTGCATGCCACAAACCTTCCTAATGTAAAACAACTGGTCTGAAGTCCAAGTGCTTAATCCAAAAGACTTAGAATGATAGCTACACTTTAATCAAGTTACTACCAAGCAGTAATAAATACAATTGAATACTTTAGAGAATGCCTGGATTAGTGCTCAAGTTACACAAACAAAGCTAGATCCAGCAGGCCCGAATCCAGTGTATGCCACAGCAAACAAGGCACACCAACTTCAGTAAGAAGCAGTTCAGATATGCATGCACTATAAGCCTTTAACCAGAAATTCCCAGCTCAGAAGGGCAGAGTCCAGCCTCTCCTCCCACAAGAGTGCAAACCATGAACCCTCTTAATGTAAAATAACTGGCCTGAAAGCCCAAGTGCTTAAACCAGAATTAATACACTTTTAGAATAACAGACACTGAGCCCTCAATCAGCAGTTCCCAACCTAGAAGGATGTAAGCTACCTGTTCTGCCACTTCAGTGCAGACCACAAACCCTCTCAGTGCAAAACAACTGGTTCGAAGCCCAAGTGTTTAAACCAAAAGGCTTAGAATGAGTTACACCAAGCAGTAATAAATACAATTGAGTACTTTTAAGATGATGCAAAAGTAAAATAAATTAGGTAGAAACACAAGTACAGTAAAAGCAGATGATTTTTTTTTCTCTGAACAAGTGCTGAGATCAAAGAAACAGATTTGAGTGCTGAAATTAGAAAACTGGCTAGTTATAAGAAAAAAAAAACTAAGCTAGAAGGCTTCCCTCCAACACAGAAGGGCTTGGGGGCTCAGAAGCCTACAAATAGTCTATACCACTTAACAGGAAAGGCAGGAAACAAGCTTAATTTTTTTTCTGTTTCCCAGATGCTCTCTTTTTACACAGTAGGAGTGCCTGAAATCAGAATATGATCTCACTGCACTCAGTTGAGTGAGCAAATGAGATGGGCCCAGAAGGAGTGTCCAAACACAAATTTACAAGAGGGGTGGGCAGTTTCAAGGCCACTAAGATTAACACCAAAACAAAAACAGGGAGGGTGGGTGGCACTAACTGAAGAGCAGAGTCAAAACTTCCAGTTCAGTTAATATTCCTGCAACACACAGTTAAAATCAATTTAAATACTGTATTTTTTGAAAAAACGTGCAGATAAAGGTACTTAAATTCTCTTATATGTCCAGTTGAATACAGCAAGTTCTTAGCCGGCCAAAGCTGAGGTTTTTAAGCAGAAAATATTTCACACTGTGCCACTTAAATAGGCAAGGACAGGAAATCAAAGAATGTGGCTACCCCCACACCTGTAATTACTAGCAAATAACAAAATTCAGCAAACACTGACTAACTTCCAGTTCAGTTAATATTCCTGCAACACACAGTTAAAATCAATTTAAATACTGTATTTTTTTGGGAAAAAAAAGTGCAGATAAAGGTACTTAAATTCTCTTATATGTCCAGTTGAATACCGCAAGTTCTTAACCGGCCAAAGCTGAGGTTTTTAAGCAATTATGAAATAAAGATAAAAAAAACATATTAGACAAGACAAAGTCAAGACAAAGCAGGTTTTTTAAAGTAAAAAAATGATAGGACCTGAACTTTGATTCTATAGCAAACTTTGCGATTTTATTATAGCACGTTTTGAGTTTTGCTAGGTCAGATTTCTTAATATTTGTGAGAATTTGTGAGGCATATAGCAGAGTAGAGATAAGATGTGTTCTTGGTATAGTGGCCCTTGAAGATTTGTTTAGAAAGTGCTGATTTCTGTACAGGATTCCTAGTTTTTTGTGAACTTTTTTGATTGTGATATGTATATGTTGAATTTCATATTATGGTCAATGACCACTCCAAGTAATTTTGCTTGGAAACCTGATAAATAATTGTATGGTTTGATGGTGATGTATGGAATGGTGGGTGGACGTCTGCAGCTCTAGTTGAATAGAAGAGCATGAGTTTTGTCTTGTTAGGGTTAAGTATAAGTTGTGCATTGTTCAGTCATGATTCCACTGCATTGAATGACTGCTGGGTGATTTTATAGAGTTTTTGTAGTGCTGGGGTTGCACAAATCAGGGTGGAATCATCCGCATATTGAACTACAGTGGCAAGTGGGGTGGTAGTATGAAGACTGTTAGTAACAATAATAAAAAGGAGAGGACCCGGACAAGATCCCTGTTCTCTCAAGGTTACAGGCAGCAGTGAAAAGAGATTTTGTTGCCATTTTACAGCTTGCTGGTGACCAGTTAGATACTGCTGAACTAAGTAAGTGTAGAATGGCTAAGTTTAAGTTCTGAGAGTGTAGTTAAGAGTTTAGAATGAGAGACAGTATCAAAAGCTTTGGACAGATCAAGAAAGATGGAGGAAACTGAATTGCCTTCATTGTGATGGTGGTTAATAATGTTAATAAAGTTAACAAGGGCAGTGGTAGTACTATGAATAGGCTGAAAGCTGTTGAGTGTTAGAAGATTGTTGGTTATTGCATAGTTTAAGATTTGTGAATAGATGCACTTCTCAGGTATTTTAGATAACGGTGATAGTATAGCTATTGGCTGCTAATTTGATAATTCTGTCGAGCTTTCACCTTTATGTAGAGAGATAATACATGATACTTTCCAAATTTTAGGGACTTGTTATTCTGAAATGGAGTGACTAATTAATATGGATACTGGAAAGGATATTGCATTGCAGTGATTTTTAGATATTCAGTAGGTAGATAGTTGGCAGCAATTGCAGTGGGTTTAAGCCTTTTGAGATATTTAAGTAAGGTGTTTATTGGGACAGGTTGGAAAGAGAAGTTATTGGGATCAAGCATGGGTACTATGTAAGTCTGGGTAGGGGAAGAACAATTATTGTTTGTGAGGGCTAGTATGGATTCAGTGAAGTACCTGTTAAATTGTGAGGCTATGCTGTCTTTAGTATTGGTGAGCGTTGAGGAGGGAGTACTAGTTTGTCCTGGTTGTAAGATTTTTTTGATGGCAGGCCAGAATATTTGTGGGTTTCTTTAATTTTTTTGATTAGACACTGCTATATTAATTTATTTTGTCTTGTCTAATATGTTTTTTATCTTTATTTCATAATTCTAGTTACGTTTGTTTCTTAGGTGTAGTTTTATCATTGAGCCAATTTCTCCAGGCCTTATCTCTAGTTTTTAACACAGATCTTGTTTCTTTGGTTAGGCAGGTGGCATATTTGGATTTTATCCTTATTGTTCTTGGGTGGGCCAAGATGTTTAGGATATTGAGGAAGGGTGAGTTAAAGTATTCAACTGCAGTATCTAAAGGGAGATTTTTGAGTGTAAGGATAGATTTGGCCTGTTTGTCAGGATCCAGTCCAGGGCTGAATGTTTGTTTGATGTTTTGTCTACTCTAGTAGACGTTTGGATTGTTTGTGAGAAACTGTGTAGGTTAATGTGGTCAGTGTGATTTTGAGTGCTACAGGAGAGCTGGTCATGTTATGTTAGGGGTTGCTGCTGCTATTATGATGTTGTATATGCAACAGACTTTAAATCAGGATGATGTTGCTGCCAGACCTTGGGCAAGAAGAAGGGGGTGTTTAGACCCTGTATGGCTTATTATAAACTGCATGAAGCTGAAATTGTTGAGAGATATAGGGTGGACAGGGAAATCTTGGAGGAAATATGCAACATCTGCCAACCCCCACTTCAAGCCCCATGGAAATCATGGATAACCCATCCCAGTGAAAACAAAGGAATGTTTAGCATTACATATACTAGCTAGTGGTACTTTCCAGAGACTCAAAGGAGATATATTAGGGGTGTCACAAGAAACAGCCTCTAGAATATTACATCTGTTTTTAAATACAATGCTACTACATGCAAGAAAACATATCTGTCTCCCTGAACCCCAGAGGAGAAAGCAAGAACCATGCAGGACTTCTATGCAGTAGCAGACTTCCCTGAAGTGTTGGGAGCCACAGATTGGACACATATAGAAATAAAAGTCGCACCTGGGGAACAGAAAAGGAGGTACGTCAACAGAAAAGGGTCCACTCTATCAACTGTCAGATTGCTGTAATTGCCAAGGGGTAATCCACAATGTTGGTGCAAGTAACCCAGGCAGTTTCCACAACTTACACATATGGGACTCTTGTGAGTTGTACACTAGGTTTGTTAGGGGGTGACATTCTTCAAGGACATCTAGTGGTGAATACAGTTTATGCAGTAGAGCCCTGGCTCATGACACCCATGAGAAACCAACACAACCCCAATAAGCAAGGATACAATGAGGCCAGCATTCAAACTAGGAATATCATTAAACTTGTGTTTGGCTTGCTAAAATCAAGGTTCTGTTGTCTACACACATCAGGAAGTGCACTTCAGTATGACCCAGGCACCTCTGCTGAAATACTTACAGTCTGTGCCATATAAACACAATACGGCACTCAGAAATCAGCTTCAACAAGGACAGTAAGGGAATGGGCCACAGTTACAAGAAACAAAGGCTGCCAACAACAACAGCAGCAGCAGATACAGTTGAGGTGTCCAATGGGGAACCACCAGCTGCAGATGGTGCTGGCATATGGGGACATGCACATTATGCCCTGACTCTGGCTAAGATGCAAAGTATAGCACACACACTTACTACCTAGCACAAAATCCAAGATCTGACCCACATACAAATAGGAAAATTGATGCCTTTCAAACAGCACAGCCTTTACTTAACCATGTAATGGCTGTGTTCTGATGGCTTCAGACAGGGACACCCCCCCAAGGACACAATTTGTATCTATGCTAATGACAACGCAAGTGTAGAACCTACAAAGAAAAAAAAAAAGAAGCAAGAGTGCAGAACTTAATGCTTCCAGTGCTATAATGACAATACTAGCCAAAATACAAAGATGTTCAACAATTATAGAAGCAATCCTTCACAAATTTGTATGAACAAGAAATAGACATTTTTTCTTCTGCAATGCATATTGATACATGCAAGTTTCTGAATAAGCAAGCAGTAACTATCCACTGTGTGCATCAGACATATATGCAGTCCTAAGTCACAAAGACATGTGCAAATGGCAGGACATAGTCATCATCATTTGAACACGGTGGGGGTAGGGGGGCAAGACTGTGCTCAGGGCCAGTAACAACAGATGCATAGCACTCAGAAGTACTGTTTGCATGTGTGTTTGAGGTGGTGTGGGCAAGTGATTTTTTTTTTTGTGCTTGTGCTTGTATGCATGGATATAATCAAGCACTGTGCTAGCACTATGTCATGGCATCTTGGACAGGTGTGAGTCATGCATGGTAGACTACTCAGTTCAGTGTCATCACCCCTGACCACAAGAATAATCTCTGGCAGGAGTTGCACTGATGCTTCCAAGGTCCTGGACAGAAGTCAGGTTGCTACCTGAACATGAACAATTTCTGCTGGATGAGCTCTCCTCACAACTACATCCAGGACTGCGACCCCAAGGCCTTCCATGTCTGAGTGTGTTCACCACAATCATTGATGGAGCAGTGGATGTAGTGTCACAGGAGTGGGATCTTGCATGGCCACATATGCTAATGCCAGAAGATGTAGTGGCTGTCCAGCTGTCCAGTCACATGGATGCCCACACTCACTCAACAGATGTTCCATCACAGACACTGCCCAATACAGTGTGCTGTTCATAATGTCTAAGGAGTTGCTGGGAATCACTCACATCAGAATGCACAGTACTTAGTAGTCATAGTATCTCTTCCATGGCCATGATAAAATGTGCCTTTGCCTCCACTATGGCTCTACACATACTTCTGGTGACACCTAATGACACACCATTATCAGGAGTAGTAGACAGCAGGCCTCCTCTAAGCACCCCTACCAACCCTCCTCTGTGGCACCATGCCCTCACAATGGCCACTGGGAGAAGCAACTGACTTGACACCTGGAGTAACCACACTAGACTGATCAAATGTGTCACCTCAATCTGTCCTGTATCACAGGTCTATGTGTCATGAGTATGCGTAGACATACTAACTGTGTCCGAAATATGAGCAGAGAATGTGGGAGTCAGAACCTCAGTGTCAAACTGATCCTCTGCACCACCAGACTGTGCCTCCTCATCAACACCATCATAATCAGAAGCTACCAATACTCTAACATCAGATAGTAGGCTTTTCTTGGTGCCACTCTCAGGATCACCTATGATAACGAACAATAAATACAACAAATAGAAAAGGGAGAATAAAATAAGTCACATAGTTTCCTTATACAAAAGGAAGATTAAAATTTAACAGATGCTAAAACAACACAAACTTTACTTGCAAATAGACCTGAAACTATCATAAATACAGTAGTAACAATAACCAAAAGGGTGTTTACAATGTAAAGGTGGGTTGAAAACCTGCAATCCAGAAGTGCCTGTATGTGAATAGTGGAAATTAAGGTAGTCTGCTAAATGTCACAATGCAAATAAAAAAAGAAAATGAAAACAATCCCTTTCACAAGTGCTGATTAATAATGTTATGATACAAAAATGCCATGAAGAGTTGAATGCCCCTTCTCCAAAACAACCTACAGTGTTTTTATATGACTGTAGTCTGACCCACAGTTAGTGCTGTCACTCACTCTCTCTCTCGCTATATATATATATATATATATATATATATATATATACAAATATAGATACACACACACACACACACACACACACACACACATATATATATATATATATATATATATATATATATAGATATATATATATATATATATATATATATATATATATATATATATATATATATATCAGAAGACTGACAAACCAAACAACTGAATCCTAAAAGAATGAAAATTGAAAATACTGCACACATCTGTAATACAGGGGGAAAGTCCCCCTACATCCATCATGTGGGGGGCAGCACACCCCACACCCCCTGATAACTGTATATACCAACTCCAAGATCACACAACAGTGGAGAAGGGGCAAATTCCATAATTCAGTATTTTAAATTTTCCATCTTTTGGGATTCAGTCTTTTGGTTTTTCAGACTTCCGAAGTAGACCCATGTGTGTGTGTGTGTGTGTGTGTGTGTGTGTGTGTGTGTGTGTGTGTGTGTGTGTAAATATATATATATATATATATATATATATATATATATATATATATATATATATATATATATCAATCAATTCAAAAGTGGTTTTGCACGAAACCAACAAAAAACACAAAGCAAGGTGCAAAAGGCAAAGCAATGAATCCAGTTACCATCCGACCCAAATGTGTAAAAAATCCGCTTTATTTAACCAAGGTCCACATGCATTTTGAAGCATAAAACATAAACGCGTTGAAATTTAAACACTGCGTTTTCGTCTCTTTTCATAGACTTCCTCAGATAAAGTGCCATACATTCACATCCTTTATTTATATCATAATATTTAAACAATAAATCAATCATCCAATAATTCATTTAATCATTTAAAAGTTTAAAAACACACACCCATTTTGTATTTGGTGAATGAAAAAAACATCTTAATAGTACAATAAATGTTTTACTTGCTTATATTTTGACTACTCATTTTAAAAATAAATGTTTCTTTAAAAACTTTGAATATTAAAACCTTTAGTAATAAATATTGAATATGTTAAAAATATATTATATATATTAACCACAAAACATCAGTTAAGAATTCATTTAAAAAATATTTCATTTTGCATAGGATTTTAAGCCAGCATCAATTGCCATCTAGTGGTCAATTGTAAAATTACTTCAAAGTTTTGCTGCTCTTAATTTTAACAAAGGCTTAATGGATACAAAATCATTCAGACCTGGTTTGTGGTCTGCCTGTAATGTCACTTGCCACCACAATTCCCTATATTCCAGGGTATCTTCCCACGGACCACCTCTAATATTGTGTTTGACACTTTCTAGCACCAAGAAACCAAAATTAGCACTTTTACATTGTTTAGTATGTTTAAATAGTGCATTAGTTTCTTTGCCAATTGATATTTCATAGATGTGTTCATAAATCCTCTTTTTCAACTTCCTTTCGGATTTACCCACATAAAAAGAGGTACATGTTTTGCAAATGGCCAAATAAATAATACCTTTAGTTTCACAATTAAAATACTCCCCACTGGTTATCCATCTGCTTCTACTCTCCAGAAAATATTTTTCCACCCCAAGAATATATTTACATTGTTTGCACCGACCACACTTATAGGTGCCCACTTTTATTTCATTTTTACTTTTGGTGGTCCCTCCTTTTTTATCTTCCAAAATGTTCTTGATATTTTTGGAATTTTTATAAATAATCTTTTGGGGTATATCTTTAAGGTTGTCTAGATCAGTAATTGAAACAAATCTTTCACACTCTTTTAAAAAAATCTGCTTTACATGTTTGTTTACCCCATTATATTCTAAGACTAAAGCCTGCTCATATGTTTTGCTTTGTTCAACTTGTTTTTCCAAGGCTATATTTTCATTGTTACTCTTGATAGGTTTAAACTTGTTTGATCTTCCATTAACTACTTCTTCTCTTACCCCCACTATAAATTCAAGTGGGTACCCCCTCTCCAAGAACATTTTTTGAAGTAACTCACATTCTTTGTAAAAAGAATTTTCTGCACTAGTCATTCTACTTCCCCTCACAAATTGTCCTTTGACAATATTCTTCTTACAATATGGTGGGTGAGAACTGTCATAGTGCAGATAAGAATTACAAAAAGTAGTTTTTCTGTGTATTTTACTCTCAAAGTGTGTACCTGTTTTATATATTTCTATATCCAAATACAGGAGTTTATTTTCAGAGGCATTGTAGGTAAACTTCAAAAATTTGGTTGTATTATTTAGGTAGTCCATGAATTTGTCAAATCTTTCTATACCCGTGGTCCAAAAAATGACAATGTCATCCAGGAACCTACGGTATAGGTTCCAACAGTCCTTAAAATCAGAATTAAATATATATTTTTCTTCCCATTTCATAAGAACCAAGTTGGAGGGTGGGAGCACAGGCTGCTCCCATCGCTACCCCCTGTATTTGTTTATAAAATTCTCCATTAAAAAAAATAAAATTGTTCTTTAAAATCATATCCATTAGCCATAGGCATGTTAATTTATCATTTTGTGTCAGTGTAACATCTTCGTATATTATATATTCCAACATTTCTAGTCCTTCTTTGTAGGAGATACATGAAAAGAGATCAACAATGTCAATAGTTATAAATATTAAATTCTCTTGATACAAATCATCCGTTATTTCCCTTAATAAATCCCATGAGTCTCTTAGTATTGTATTTTTGTTAACCCAAAGTTTTTTAAGTTTGTAATCCACGTATTTAGCCAAACTGTGGGTGTTGGACCCCTCTGCTGCCACAATCGGTCTAAGAGGAGGGTCCCATTCACATTTGTGAATTTTGGGTATTCCAAAAATAGCTGGTACTCTGGGTTTCTCTACCTTCAAAAAATAAAATGTGTTGTTATCTATCAATCCTTCATATAATATTTCTTTTAAACTTAAATCTATTTTATTATAGGCAATATTGATCTCATTTAATGAAACCCTGGAATATTTCAAGTCATCACATAATATGGTATACATTTTACTTTCGTATAAGATGTCCTCCTTTAAAACCACTCCCCCACCCTTGTCAGGTTTCATCACCCTTAAATTTTTATCCCCTTTCAATTGCATCAAAATTTCTTTCTCTTCCTTGTTAAGGTTCCCCTTAAAAAACATATTATTTTGTTTTTTTCTTATTTCTTTTTCTAGGACTTTTTCTAGATTTCTCAATTGGGGATGTAATGGGGGATTAAACACACTTTTTCTTTTTAAATCATTAGTGGGTGGGTCTTGGTTTTTAGGTAACATAATATTTAAATTAACTTTTCTTAGGAACATCTTAATGTCCAATAGACTCCTGGTGACATCACCTTTGTAATGTGGAATGTATTTAAAACCTTTTGAAAGCAAGGAAAAAAATTATTTCTTTAATATTGTACTACTAAAATTATATATGGTAAAATTATTGCATGTATTCTTTATTCCGTTCACTAATATCTGACTCTATTTATTACTAAAGGTTTTAATATTCAAAGTTTTTAAGGAAACATTTATTTTTAAAATGAGTAGTCAAAATATAAGCAAGCAAAACATTTATTGTACTATTAAGATGTTTTTTTCATTCACCAAATACAAAATGGGTGTGTGTTTTTAAACTTTTAAATGATTAAATGAATTATTGGATGATTGATTTATTGTTTAAATATTATGATATAAATAAAGGATGTGAATGTATGGCACTTTATCTGAGGAAGTCTATGGAAAGAGACGAAAACGCAGTGTTTAAATTTCAAAGTGTTTATGTTTTATGCTTCAAACTCATGTGGACATTGGTTAAATAAAGCGGATTTTTTACACATTTGGGTCAGATGGTAACTGGATTCATTGCTTTGCCTTTTGTACCTTGGTTTGTGTATATATATATATATATATATATATATATATATATATATATATATATATGTATATATATATATATATATATATATATGGGTTCACTTCAAAATCCTGAAAGCTCAAAATCCTGAATCTCAAAATCCCATACTCAAAATCCTGAAAGCTCAAAATACTGAAAACTCATAATACTGAATCTCATAACACCGAAAAACATACAGGACGCTGACACTGATGTGTGATTGTGCAGATGTTAGGGTTAGGGGTGGGGTTAAGTGAGTTGGGGTTAGGACGCGGGTGAGGTGAGTGTGCGTTTGTGACAGAATTTGGGGTTAGAGGCAGCTTAAGTGAGTTAGGGTTAGAGCGCAGGTGAGGTGAGTGTGCGATAGTGACAGACCTTAGGGTTAGGGTCTGGGTTAAGGTAAGTGGATAGATAGTAGTGTATGTGCACTGTAGTGTAGCTGCAATACAGTCAGTGTTGGTGTCCTGTATGTTTTTCGGTATTATGAGATTCAGTATTATGAGTTTTCAATATTTTGAGCTTTCAGGATTTTGAGTTTGGGATTTTGAGATTTATATATACATATATATATATATATATATATATATATATATATATATATATATATATATATATATATATATATATCAGACATCTATGATGTACGAATATAAAGATACATCAATGACACAACATTTTGCTTGCCTGGAAGGTCTGCTTGTGACATTGCTGTTCAAACCTGCTCCATTGTCAAGGATTCTGTGGGAACTCTTTGTTGAAATATCTGGATCTGTTTAAGTTAGTGGTTGTTCGTTAGCAGGACCATCCCCCATAGCCACCTGTTTCTAGGCAATGCAGCCACGGTGATGTGGCAGTGACATCTGAGATGGCTGAATGTATCAATGTAATGCAGCACTACCTGTGCACCTTGCCACATGGACAGTCTGATTCATTTCATGTGTCCGCAAGTTGTTAGTCTCAAAAAGCTGTTTTAATGCTTCTGATGAATATTGCCTTGTACATTTGTGCACTGTTTGGCAGAGCCAAATTCACTTTCATATCTTAAGAGAAAAATTTAAAAAAATAGTTTAGGCTGCCTGAATGCATCCTGGTTAAGTATTCGTGTTTATTGCACTGTCCTACACATTATTGTACCTATAGCAAGTACTTTATTGTATAGAGCAGGCAGATTAATGATGATTTAATAAGTAGGACTAAAACACTGTCCAGATGTTCTTACATGTCCCACAAAACATATTGTTGCTATTACTGATTGTATCTGCCTCTGTCTTTCTCTGTTCACCCCTTCTATTTCAGTAAGTTTTCCCTGTGCTTCAATTGTGCTATTTAATGATGTGAAGTAGTTCTTCCTTTGTGGTGTGATAAGCTAATGCTCACATGCAGAAAGCTTTTTTGAATATTTTCAAGGCTTCTAATCTAGCATTAGCTAATTGTTAATGACTGTTTTTGGTACACTGACTTATGTATACCTGTTGGCTGCACATTATGTGCCACTATTATCCTTCTTCTGTCACAGTCTATGTTGTCTCTGCCTCCATGTCACCCTGTTGATGTATCTTCTCCCTTCTGTATCATTAATCTTCCTCTTCTGCATTTGTGCAATGCCTGGTGCCAGGCAACAAATACAGCTAAGACTAAATGAAAGTACACAGCTTCTGGTAGTAGCTTGGGACTCTGTCGCACTTCACACCACTGTGCTAAGCTATGTTTACTCAGTTTAATGTACTTTTCAACAAGATGAAGAGCTGGATGCAGAGATTACGGGAGTTAATAGGGCAATGAGGATGAATACATACATTCACATTTGCTGAAATCTACTGTCAAATGTTACCTAATACTCAGATATAAATGTTTTTTTCTGGACATGTTGCAATTGTTTTAATACAGATCGATGAAAAAATGTTTTAGGATGTGTTGTCTGACTCCTATGGATATAAATGTTGGCTGCAGCTTTACATAACATGTCATTATACTGCTGTTATAGTGTGAAGCCTATCTTGTATAGATCTTTATGTGAAAATGAGCACAGAACAACACAGAGTACTGCTAATTCCCATTCTACGTTCAACACTTCAAGATATGATTACACATATGCTAACACTTTACAATGAGCAGTAAAATTCAGCTTAGCAGCACTGCACTTAAAGAGTAACAATAAAAAAATCAAATAATTATTGTTTTAGATTGCACAATTTTTGTATGTCTCTTTTACTTTTGTCAACAGGTGATCTTGATTTAAGAATAATGTTGACTCAATTCAGTTATTTAATCTATCCCTGCTATTCAGTGTTGACACTTGCAGCTGTGTTACAAGCTTGGTTAAACTATTCTCACATAATCCATCACTGTCATTCTGCAGAACACTGTCCTATGTATGACTTGCATGTTTGTCTTGCCAATGCACATAGTGCAAGTGTGAGACAATACAAGTATGCAATCTTCCTGACATGAAATTGCAGGAATGTTTGATAATCCACTGGCCTGCAAGAGTCAATGTGCATGTCATCTCATAATGTGAAAGGTATCAATGTCCCCACAGTAATGGAATTAACATTAAAGACAGTATCTGCCTTTCAGTAGAGAAATATGTCTTTACATGTGGCAGTCATAATGATGTTACATTGGTGTTGTTTGTCTTTCGGCTTTTTCCCAGTAAGGGGTCGCCACAGCGGAACTCCGGTCTGCTAATGATTGGCAGTAGATTTTTACGAAACTCCGAGCTGCCAGCTTGATGCTCAACCTTCAACGAAGGCACGCCCATTTACGCATGCATGTCTTTCAAAAGCTACCCATTAACGGGGAAGACATGCAGACTCCACACAGAAGGCACTCCCAAGCCAAGCCGAGAATCTAACGGGAGAACCTCTTGCTGTGAGGTAACAATGCTATTGTGCTGTACACATATTTGCATTTTTTGCATAGCCTGTGATAACAGTACCATCTGTTTCGAACAGATTATTTAAAAAAGGCCCAACAAGGGAAATGTGTGTGTGTGTGTGAGTGTGTGTGTGTGTGTGTGTGTGTGTGTGTGTGTGTGTGTGTGTGTGTGTGTGTGTGTCTGACTGTGAGAATGTGTGCAAAACTTGGTGCTATATCCACTTCCCCTGAGAAGAATAGATTTAACTGTTTACAGAACTCCCTTATCCCACATTTGCATGAAACATCCTCTATGAAGAACACTGCTGAGGTCATTGCGACAAAGGTACACTGTCTACTGTTAAGTGGCAGCCTTCTCCTGAGTTACGTCTAATACAGTACTTTTGTGTAACTAGATGCGTAGGTTTGATACTCAACATGGGTAATGTGTGTGTGTGTGTGTGTGTGTGTGTGTGCGTGTGTGTGTGTGTGTGTGTGTGAGTGTGTGTGTGTGTGTGTGTGTGTGTGTGTGTGTGTGCGTGTGTGCGTGTGTGCATGTGTGTGTGTGTGTATGTGTGTGTGTGTAATACTTGTTGATGTATCTACTTCCCCTGAAGAGAATGCACTTAAATGTGCACATAGCAAACTTATTCCAATTTTTACTGAAACATACTGTATGAAACACATTGATGAGATCATCCTGACAAAAGTGTACTGTCTACCATTAAAAGTCAGACTTTTACAGTCACACTTGCAGCTAATACTGTGCTTTCTGCATTGTGTAATTAAATAGGTAGGAGATTTGATGCTCACCCTGGGTTATTTATGTGTGTGCAATACTTGTTGCTGTATCCATTTAGCCTGAAGAAAATATATTTAATTGAACACATAGCTCCTTTATCCCAATTTTTACTGAAACATCCTCTATGAAACACATTGATGAGGTCATCCTGACAAAAGTGCACTCTTTACCCTTAAGAGTCAGACTTCTCATGTGGTGCTTGCAATTAATAGAGTGATGATTTCAATAGGAAGAAGGTTCATTGCTCAATATGGGGAAACTGTTTGCGTAAGTGGGGTATTTACAGTTAGATGACCATGTGCTCAATCAATCAGAATGTACTCCAGATGAAAGTTTTAAACTACTGCATGATTGCATCATCCCCTAATCCCACATTGTAATCTACAACTTCTTTTTATAATGTGTATACTCTACTGAGTACAATTTTCTATACATTACTTAAAGAAAGCATGGCTTTTTAGGACATACTGTGTTCACAACTGTCTAAATTAATACTTCCAATAATAGTCTCATAGATTAAACATATCCATTTATTTTTTTTATGTGGAAAGTGATGCAAACATTTATTAAGTAGGGTGGGGGAGAAGCTTTCCATTTGTCAAATGTTAGGTGTTTTATGGGGCAATATTAAGAGCACACAATTAAAAAAAAAAGATATTGTCTGCCTACACCCCTAGTGCAACACACTGATGAGGTCATAATTTTGCAAGTGAACTGTCTGTATTTAAATGGTAGACTTCTCCTGTGGTGCTTGCATGTCTTACACTGTTCTCTAGAATATATAAATGGATAGGTAGGAGGTTCGAACACTGCAGTGCTTAACTTCTACAAGTGTGACTTCATGCATTTCATGTAAAAATGTCAGGTAGCCTTGTAAAATAACTTTAAAGGGCCTTAAAGGACACGCAATATACCAATCAGAACGCTTTGGAGGTGTGTCACTTCCTGAATGTTTTTAACATGATTTTTTTTTTCTTTTAACAATGGCTCTGATGATGTCTATAGGTGTAGATGAAAGCACTTAACCATATTTGTGGATTATTAAAATTTCAGTGAAGCATTGCTTGTGACATTTTCATGAATGCACTGATGTTACAAAAAACACCATTGTATCTATCTCTATTGTTATCCATTTTTATGTTAGGCAATGCTATATCATCACATGTTGTGATAGCATGGTAGTGAATAGTTTATTCAGGACATGTCATAACTCATGCTCTGAGTGCTCCTGTGGCACATGCATTGACTACATATAGATATACATATATATGTGAGTGTTTGTGTGTGTGTATCTGCCTCTTAAATATTCTTCTCACTAACAAGATTCTAGGCACTTTTCCTAAAGTATCCAGCAACTCTGAAATAACAATAAATAATAATTAAAAAATATTTATTTATTTTATAACAGAGACCTTTCTTTAATGTAACATATTACCAGAAGAATTCTATTAGGGATGCCAATTAAAATCTCTGTGAAGCCAGGAAATAAGTATAATTGATGCCGAGTTATAGACTAATATCTGCCTAGAGTATCGCTGCAAGTCAGAAAGTATGGATAGCTGTTAGGCAAGCTTGGACTTTTTTCATAATTTCTAGGTCAAGGATAAAAATTGACACAGAAAGACCTTGTTAGGATACAATAACTTTACACAGGCTGGACTAGCAGCATTATAGAGAGGTTTGTGGGTAGCTCAGCATGCAGAGCAGCTGTTCTACCAAGGAACCTCTGGGAGGCAAAGTATGTGTGAACTGCAGAAGAATAGGCCCACTTTGTGGTACAACATGGACTACAGAGATGGTAGTGGGTTAGTTAGGTGAGGAAGAATAGAGTAAGACTGGAGAGGAGGAAGAAGAAACAGATGGCTTGCAGATAAAATATAATGGCAAACAATATTGGAAGAAGAGTAGATGACAGGAAGAAGTAGACAGGGGTGTCAGAAGAGTTCTGGCAAGTTTGGGGCACAGATTAACATGAAAAGAAAGTTAAAGATACAGGCACAAAGGGTGGACAATGAGACGAAAGCAATGGCAGAAAGACTGATGAAAAGACCAATGACAAGGTTTGAAAGGGAAATATAACCAGAGGTAGCTAAGTAGAAGCCAAAACTAAAAGAAGAACAGAACAAACGCGGGAAGGACATTAACTGAGGAGCGAAAGGCAGATGGCAAAAGATACAAAACAATGGACAGGCCTTGTAGAAAGAGCACAGAAAGGATGAGGTACAGCAATCTGAGACTAATTATTTGGGCAAATGGAAAGAAGGAGGCAGGGTGGTAGAATACTTGCAGCACAAGGAGGCTAGAAGAGGGGACATAAGGTATTGAAGGCAGCAAAGGTGAAACATGGTAGGGAATTGCTAGAAATGTCTGAGAAGGGAACAAAGACTTTTTTTAGCAGAAAGGAGGAGGTGAGTGACAAACTTAGCCAGGCTAAGCAAAGATGTTTGGGAGTTCAGAGGAGACTGGAAATAACAGAGGTAATGAATGCAAACTTTGATTCAGTCTTTTCTGGGAATGTCCTGTATTGAGACATTATTGGGAAGAGTTTTGGATCAGGTTTGACTGAGTCTACTCCTCACTTGTGAATGATAAAAGGAATTTTGCATTATGTGGGATGACTACAGAGGGAGTCATTCCCCCAACAGCTAAACAGATAATTCTTTAGTGACTAGTAAAGTTTAAAGCAAAATACTGGAAAAATCCGAAACTCCCATTAATATCAAAATGACAAAAAAGTATAGCACAAGTATATAAGACTGAGCAAGTGCTAGCTAAAAAGAGGAAGACAGAAAAATGCTTTAGGAGTCGGTGGATTCTTTGCAATGAGGGAACTTTGTATGAATAAAGAACCCTACATACATTTTTTAGCCCATCTTATCTGTCTTTGCTAGTATGAACTTGCCTTCTCCTTTTCAACGCTCTTTGTCCCTTTGTCTCTTTTTCTTCCTGTCTCTTTTATTGTCCTTTCAGGCAATCATTTTCTCCTTTACATTAGGTAGTTAATTGATATAGCGATTAGAGATAGAATTAAAGATTATATGACTCCATTAACCGCTATCATATATATCGTCATGCTTCTACACGCAGATCTTGATGTATGTCAGTACTCAGTTTTAGACAAAGGACTTTGGTTCTGTATATATTGAATCATAAGTTCTCATATTTTCCTTATGGATATTTCTAGAAAAATGTTATATCTGCTGTTTAATTATCATTTTAATATTCATGAAGTGGAATGCAATGTCATGTATTTTACACTTCTTTGTTGACAAATGAAACTTAAATAAAAACGTTTATACAAAAAAGTATCTTTGATTCAGTCTTCTCAAAGGATATCAAGGGGAGCATGTCATGCTGGGAGACAGACAGGGCAAAATGAGCTGAATAGTGGACAGACACCAAGGTAGAGTTTGGAGAAGCTGAGAGGGAGCTTGATGTCCTTAGATAGGATATACCAAAAGTATTAGACTGACTGCCCCCCATTATCTGAAATGTGTCCATTCTGGAGGCAAACCCTTTGACAGAGCCCTTACAGCTGATCACTGGCCAAAGCACAAGTGCCTGATGACTACAACATAGGAAAGGGTGGTACCTTTATTCACTGGATGTAACAGGAAGAAACCAAAGGAACTATATGCCTTTTAGTTTATCAGCAAGCAGAAAGGACACAACCTTTAGGAGAAGGCTGGTAGTGTATCTAGAAGACAGCAGTCTCCAGAAAAGCAACTGCCATGTCAGGAATTAAGAAACTGACTAGTGGTCTACCACAGGGACCTTTCTGGTCCGGTACTCTACAGTATGCTTTTATTTTGCTTCTTTTAAACATACTAGGGGGAATGGACAAAAGGATCATCATCTTTGCTGATGATCATAGATGCACACAGCAGTAGAGGATAGGGATGCTGTTAAGGACAGGAAAATGGGCAAGTGAAGAGAAACCTGGCAGTTAGGGTTCACTAATAACAAATTCAATATACTCCACTTGAGTCACAAAAAACTAGTATGAAATAAAAGCAATGACAATAGACTGCATACTTTGGACTTGACAGTGACAGAACAGGAAAAAAATTATCTAAGATCAATATTACACTGGACTGGACCTCCAGGAGCAGAGTAAAAGGGTAGAAGAATAGAATGCTGGGGTATATCCTCATGGAGATAAACCACAGAAACAATGAGGTGATTCTTCCAGTGTACAGAGTCCTGGTCACATGACACCAAGATTATTGTGTTCAGCCCTGGGTGCCATACAAAGAAAAAGACATCAGGCTACTTAAAGGAATCCAGGAAAATCATCAGAAAGACCTGTCTTATAGTTTATGGGTGACTACTAGGTTAATTGCCCTGAATAGCCCTTTTAAATCCAGCCATTAACCTGAGGTTAGAATCAAATCCTGTACCTTATGTCTATGAGGTAAAACCCATAGCCATTATACTAAACTGACCCTTCTGGGGTGGGAACAATCTGATGGAGGGAGCAAGATATAACCAGAGGAAAAAAATGAGCTGAAGCTCTTCTCATTTGAGAAAAGAAGAAACAAAAGATATGACAATGGTGCATAAGATCATGTCACAGATGTGACAGCGAAATATTTTATTTTATCTGTTTTTCCCCACTGACTCCTGTCCTACAGGTCTTCCCATGACTTGACTGGTCCATCCATTCCTGATGAGTGAAACTATGTTATGGTAAGCCATCATTAAGGTAGCTGTCAGAGATTTCCTAATTTTACGCCCTTCTCTAGTCTTTGCAGTGGCTGCTGATTATCTTGCAATACCACCTTTCTGATGCGTGCTTGTTTCGATGCATGTGTAAATTCCAGCAATAATGCTGCACTACTTAGATGAGGTTGCATGTACATTCCTATCGCAAGGCCCTGTACCCTGACCCCTGTTGGCATAGCACCTTTGTCATTACTGTTGATGACAACATCACCTCTTTCCACCTGAATAAAAAAGGGAGGCATGGATAGTTTCACTTCAATCTCACCCCCCCCCCAAGTTGGCTCTTCTAGTGTGCAGGCCACTCTCTGAACATCAGTCATCTGTTCTGTAGTCAGGATTTCATCTCTCAACATAATGAAGCATCCAAAAGTGGTCAACATGGACAGGAATACCATATGGAAAGGAGGATCATTAACAGCAAATTTAAATGATAAGCTACTCCAAGAATATTCAAGAATTATTTTTCTCCTTTTTCTTAGACTGGATTTGTGACCCCTGAGACAGTAACATTTAAGAATGAAGGGAAAGGGCAGAGAAATGAAATGAATGGAAGTAGAGTGCTAAATGTATGTAACAGGTAGACTAAATGGAGGTATTGTTTCCTTCTGCAATCAAGCAAATGCAATGCAGGGTTTACTGGCAGAATGTTTATGTTTAATGTGAATATGTGAATGAATCACTTCTTTCATTTATTTCTAGTTATCTACAGATACACATGTGTACTGATCCTGATAGCATAAGAAAACGTAACATAATTCATTAAGTAAATTAAATGGGAAACTTTGAAACTCCCATGGTGATAACATTATAAGCAAAGCAATATTTTAGACTGGGAAGATATGTCTAATAGATCTCACTGTATGAGAGGAATGTTTATCAGTCCTTGAAACAAGTAGAAAGTCTTCAGAACTGCATATTACAATACAAAGTCTAAAACACCTTATCAATATAGCACTACTTTTATTGGTTGTTATTTTTAGGTGGCCTTGATATGGCAAAAGTGTATCAGCCTTGTATGAGTTGCACTGATATGATGCTAGGCACTGCGTCAGAAATGCGTAAGCAATTAGTTTGCCAGCCCCTGTTACCACAATTACAAATTTCATCCTGTTCATTATAGTAAGTATTTCATTTTCCAATAAGATTTATATCAAAACTTTCATAAATAAGTCTGTAAAACATAAACTTTTTTTAGGAAGACTAAACTTACCACAGCTGCTACCTTGATGAGAAAAGTAGCTTTAGCATTGCTCACATTAAGTTTCAATGCTAACAGCAGCTGATATTGAGCAATACCTTTGTTTATTATTATCATTAATGAATGTTTATTATTTAATGTTTTGATTAGCAATATTATATGTTCCACTTAAAGTAGTCTTTATCTTTACCTATATCTATCTCTTTCTCTCACTAGAGAGATGTATCTATCTGTCTATCTATCTATATATATATATATATATATATATATATATATATATATATATATGTGTGTGTGTATATATATATATATATATATATATATATATATATGTGTGTGTGTGTGTGTGTGTGTGTGTGTGTGTGTGTGTGTGTTATTTTAGAAAAATGCTAAAAAAACGATTTTCATATTTTCAGTAAATTTGAATGGATTCCGTATAAATACATTAATTTGAATGCACTGTCTTTCTCTTCATACATAAATAAAAGCACACATAGGTTCATAGGTATTTTACCAGGCTAACGACCACCAGGGCCTTTATAAGCTTAGCTGTGCAATCCAACACAGCTGTGTCTCTATGTTTCATGGGTGTTTATTAAGAGGAGGTATGTTAGTTAGAAAGTTTCTAGAGGTTATGTGTAAGGGTATGTTAATTTCTGCCTAATAGTCTGCTTCTTTCTGCCTATATCTATCAGAGACATGGGGGGCCAGACCAGCAGTGAATTTCATATTTCCCATCCATTGGTCAAAGTTATGTTTAAACAGGGTTAGGGATGGACTCTGCTTCATGTGGATGGGGAGCCTGTTCCTGAGCATGCCGACCCTCTGAGATGCCTATCTGTCTTGCCAAGATGTTACATTTATGTCACAAGCAAAATTTAAATCCCTGAATGTAGTGGTTCTGATGCTGTTCATTTTACAGATGTGCAAAAGGACCATCAGAGCTGGATCTGAGGATGCCTTGTATTCCAGGCATAGATTATAGTATCAACCCCCTTAGCCAGGTCTAGGTAAGTGCTAAGCACCGTTTTCTTTTCATCTATTGCCTTGGTGACCTTCTCAAAGAAGTCCAACAGGTTTAGTAGGCATGGCCTTCCTTGACAGAACTAAATTGTATTGGTTCCAGAGTCTGAAAGTTGCCTACGTCTTTGTTGATCATTTCTATAATAATTTTAAATTAACAGGATTTCACGAACAAAGAAACACTTTGACCCTGTACTATTCCAAAATTAACTCAAACCATGTGACTGGAAACCTCTAAAAATACTCCCACTAGATGAGGCTGTCAAACATTTTAACTCTAAATTTTTGGCAATCCTAGATGTGCGTGCACCTAAACGATCTATTAGAATAAAATCCAAACTAGCCCCCTGGTTAATAAAAGAGACCAAACAAAAAATTCTACTTAGAAACAAAGCTTGGGCTAAATGGAGAACTAATAGAACCTCCCCTGAACAACAAACCTTTAGACAGCTAAGAAACTTAACTAAAAAAGCTATACTATCTGACAAAAAGAACTACTATTGTAAGCTACAACAAACACACCAAAAGAATCCTCATAAATTTTGGACTAACATTAATAGGCTCCTCAACCCTGGTCACTCTAGCACACCATCCCCTCATGATGCTGATCATAACACCCCAAATCAAATAGCCAACAACTTCAACACCTGTTTTACTGAAACTATACAATCCCTAGCAAGCCAGCTTTCCACTGATAACACAAGGCTCCCATCTTCTCTAGCTGAATCTTTCCCAACATTTAAATTTCAAGCTATCTCAACCACTTTCATCTACAAAATCTTACTAAAACTTAAGCCTTGTACTCCTTCAGCTGATCAGTTACCTTCTGAATATTTGCAAATAGCAGCCAAAGTTATCGCCTTTCCCATATCCATCTTACTTAATAGAACCATTAATGAAGGAATCATTCCAGACATCTGGAGAATCTCCCACATCATCCCCCTACATAAAGGTGGTAAATCCTATGACTACTCTAATTACAGACCAATAGCTCTACTATCACCTTTAGCTAAAGTCATGGAAAAGTGCATTCACCACCAGCTACTAGACCACCTTACTACACATGACTTACTGGCTAAGTGCCAGCATGGCTTTAGGCCATTTCATAGCACTACCACCGCTTTACTAGCTTTCACTGACTCTATTTACAAGAACCGTAATAACAACATCCTCTCTTCTGCTCTCTTCATTGACCTTTCAAAGGCTTTTGATATGGTTAATCATCCCCTGCTTATCAACACTTTGGAACTTCTTGCCCTAGATACCCCAGCTATACAATGGTTCAAGTCTTACCTTAACAATAGGCAACAGGCAGTTCTTTGGGAAAATAAACTTTCATCCCACCTGCCAGTCACCCTTGGAGTCCCGCAGGGCTCCATTTTAGGACCTCTTCTTTTTCACTACTCATCAACGACCTTCAGGTAGCAGTCCCAGAAGCCACCTGCATTCAATATGCCGATGATTCCACACTTATATGTTCTGCCAACACCATTTCTGAACTACACTCTCTAACTCAAAAGGTATTCAACTCAGTAGAAGACTGGTTCCTTAAATGCTGCCTCCTTTTAAATGCCAAAAAAAACAAACTTCTACTTTTCACACCTACAAATAGGTCCTCTCCTACAGACTTCTCTATTAAATCTAACAATGGAACCCTCATCTTTCCCAATCCTACTACCAAACTATTAGGAGTCACAATTGACAACAACCTTAACTTCGATAACCATATAAATAACACCATTCAAACAGTGAACAGAAAAATGGGATCCTTATATAGAATCAAACCCTTCTTAACTCCTATAGCTCGAACTACCATTGCCCACTCTCACTTAATCTCAACTCTCCTCTATGCTTCTCCTATTTATACTAATCTAAAGAAAAATAATCTTCTCAAACTATCAAATTCCTATAACAACATTGCCAGATTTGCCACTGGTAATGCATTTCGAACACACCATTGTCCTAATCTAAACCAGCTAGACTGGCTTGAACTCCCTAATGTGCCAACTCTTTCCCAACTTACCATAGCTCATAAAATCTTTTACCAACCAAATAATACTCCAATACTTGCTAACCTAATTACCCCTTATAATAATCTTAATTCCCTATGCTCTTCAAGTAAACTACTTGCCAGCATAAGTAAGTCCAATAACCTGTCAGGTGATAGCTTTTTCACCAGTACTGCTGGGAAACACTGGAACCTTCTACCTACTGATCTAACTCTACTTCCTTCACTGTCACTCTTTAAACTAAAGCTTAAAAGTCACCTAAAATCACACTGGTTATGTCCCTGCACTAACCCTGATTAATCTGTTACCTTTCCTATTAATATCCCCTTGTTGCCTATGGCTACACAATCATACTCTACATACCCCTCTGGATACTAAAAGTTGTTATTGTAAAAATATATATCCACAGGCATTTATGTTAACTAACAATGAACTCTTGTGTATCTCTCTTATCAAACAACCGCATGATGTTATATTACTTAATACTCACCTTCTTAATAATGTACTTTTTAAAATCATCTTTTTATTCCAAATACCTCTTACTTATTTGTTATACTTTATTTGTTATAAAATTGTATATTACATCTTGTGTTATATTGGAGCTTTTCTCCCCGGGCCTCTACTGAAAATGGAAATTTATCCAGATGGACTAGCTCGGTCAACAAATGTAAAATAAAAATAAAATAAATAAAATAAAAAATAATTTGTTCCTTGCTTTTGCATACTAGAGTAGTCATAGGATCATAGGATCATAAGAGGTTACTAGGCTAAAGGTCTTAGGGCCCTTACAAGTCTAGCCAAGTACAACCCCTATTCCCAAGAATATCAAGGTATTAATCAGAACTAAGTCAGCAACTACTGCCACTGTCCAAGAGAGACACAGGTGAAACTCCTCGGTTGAATTTGTGGTTTCCTATCCAGTCATTCAAATTACACTTAAATAGGGTCAGCGAGGGGCTAGTTTCACCTGAATTGGAAGTTTGTTCCAGAGGAAAGGTGACCTCTGTGAGACATATCTGTCACTCCAGCAAGTCCTGTTGATGCCATGTACTAGGCTGAGTTCCCTAGAGCGAGTACATCTTATGCCCTTTGATTTATGAATGTGTAGCATGTCCATTAGAGCAGGATCTGAGATTGCTTTAAAATCTAAGGCAGAGGTCACCTCTGAGTAGTCCGTAAGACACAGAGTATACTGACAGTGATTTCAGTCTGTCAACATATGAATTATGCTGAAGACCCTGAATTTTCTTTATAAGAAACCTTTGAGGTCTTTCCAGTTGCTGCAGCTACCCTGTAAGGTACATAAAGGTAGCATATTATTGGCCTGATGGGTGAGGAGAACAAGGGGGGGTTATAACATTTTTTGTTCTGGATGCAATGCCCTTACTTATGAGGTGGGCAATGTAGAAAGTCTTTCTTACCACTGTGGAGACATAGTGCTCAAAGGAAAGGTTACTGTTAACCTCTGCACCCAAGTCTCTCACCACTGATTGCATGCTTAGCACGTTGTTATTAATGTGGTAATCTACACAGACATTGCCTTTACTGAAGGGGGTGATAATGCATTTTTTTGCATTGAGTTTTAGCCCATGACTTTGGCACCAGTCATTTGTCTGTGTAAGTCCCTGTTGTAGGATGTTGACATCATTTGGTGACTCGATGACTGCACCCAGTTTGCAATCATCAGCAAACTTTGTCAGCCATAGGCCTTTTGTTTTAGTCTGCACATCTGAGAAGTAGATTCCAAACAACAGGGGCCCTAGGACCAATCCCTGTGGAACACCACTGGTTATGGGTCTGCTGGTGGAGGTAGAGTCACCTATTTTGATTGCGTGCATTCTATCTGTGAGCCAGTTTGCAACCCACCTGATAATATACGGGTTGATCTACAGTTAGATGAGTTTATCAATGATGCCTGAGTGGGGAATGATGTCAAAGGCCTTGACCAGGTCCAGATAGGCCATATGCATGGATTTGCCTTCATTCAGGGCTTTGGTGACTGTCTCAAAGAAGTCCACCAAGTTCAAGAGGCAGGATCACCCTTTAACGAAGCTAAACTGGGCTGAGTCAAGCATTTAGAGGTGTCCTATATCTTTGTTGATAAGGTTCATGAGTATTCTTTACATAGCCTTGCAGATTAGGCTGATCAGATTTATGGATCTATAGTTCCCAGGGTCAGTGGAGGTGCCCCTATATGTAATGAGATGACAGTTGCTGTTTTCCGTTCATCAGGTATAAAACCAGTGCTTAGACTATGGTTAAAAAGAGTACCCAGTGATGCAGCTAATTCCTGTTTTAATCTATTTAGAACACAGCTTGGGATATTATCAGGTCCCACAGAGGCTGTGTATTTGGCTTTGGAGAGAGCATTTATGACCTGCTACTTGGAGATGCTAGGTGGAGGTCAGGTGGTAGGGATGCTTTGGGGGATATGTGGGGGGACAGGAGGGAGAAGTTTTCACTGAACCTGCCAGATAGCAGGGTGGTTATTTCTGTGGGTTCAGTATATGTGGTGCCATTAACAACCAGTTCTGCTCAGATCTGAGTTTTTCCTTTAAGGTTTCTGATGTAGCTAAAGAAGGTCTTATGGTTATCTTTAGCAAAGGAGGCTAATTTGGATTCATAGTTAGCTTTAAAATACCTTATGAGGTGTCTTATTTGCTTGTTTAAGCCGAGGAGGGAATGCTTCCACTTTAAAGACCATTCCTTCCTGCGCTTGGACATCAATTTCTTTCTCTTACTGTATAATCTGTTAATGGTGGATGTCCACCAGGCAGGCTTGTTCTTTCTTAAGGATCTTCTTATAGTCCTATCAGGTACGGCTCAGTCAATACATTTGTACAGATACAATACAAACCAATACATTCCATGTAAAAAGATACTGCTAGTCCATACAAGTACCAAGTATATAAACAAAAAGAAACTGCTGGCATATCACGGCAGGTATATCCAATGTAAAAACGATACCCACAAACAAAGTCCAATAAAGGGTTTTAATGGAGAGAAAACAAGTAAGCGCTTTCACAAAGAAACTATTTGCTTCATCAGACCTTCACAAACAACAGCATTTCTCCACTTAAATAAAAATGACGTAATTCAAACTATCCAGTCACATAACATTCATATTCACATAACAGTATATCAATTAGTAAATAATACATATTAACCCTGTAGTTATCAAAACCTTCTTAAAACATAGACATAAAAAAACACATATAAAATACATATTACAAATATGCGGACAAATATACCTAACAACTATAATTATATTTACAAATCTCTAACTATTAAAAAGCATATGAAAGGCAGCAAAAATATGCAATAATAAAAGGAGCAGCAATTCAGCATAAAGTAAAAGCATATATAATTATATACATACATATATATATATATATATATATATATATATATATATATATATATATATATATATATGCTTTTACTTTCTCAGCCTCCTATTGTTTAATTTTGATGTTATAGCTATGTGATCATTCAGGCCCTTTCCCAAATGTGCCTTAAGCCTGATGATCCATCTTAATTCTTTTTCCTCAGTAGTGTTTGATATATTGCCCAATCTAATATCGATATATATACTACCTCCAAAACACTAAATTTAAAATAATGCTCAGAACCAAATTCCAAAATATGTTCTGCTATAACGCTATAAGTGTGTCCTTTTTTCAAGCAATACATATGGGACTCTATTCACGAATGGCCAAATTCCTTGCAGGAACAGTATAGCAGCTCCTGCACGCAATATAGCCGCAATCCGATCCAGGATAGGGCCGTTTTCGCATGCACGAGTGGCCCTATACTGTTCCTGCACGAAATTCCATGAAGTATGCAAATCACTTTATCTGCTGGTGAAAACCATGCAAAATTGGTGATTTTGCAATCTAGCAAGCTGGACGATTCCGTACAGGAACAGTGTCAGTGCAATAATGTATTCGGCTAGTAGCCAAATACATTTTTGCATCTGACAAAACGGAGGCATGACAGCTCATGAAAAGCATGTTATATGTAGAACAGACAAGCCAATGGCCAAATATAAGGCCATTGGAATTAAAATCCACATAGTTATTATAAAAATAAAACTTTTATTGTTTTTGGCCAGTCTCGGCCATTTAAGCTAAGGGCAGCAGCATGCAAACACTAGGGTGCCGAAAATAAAAAA
Organism: Protopterus annectens; assembly: GCF_019279795.1. Taxonomy (NCBI): domain Eukaryota; kingdom Metazoa; phylum Chordata; order Ceratodontiformes; family Protopteridae; genus Protopterus; species Protopterus annectens. The sequence goes on along the minus strand of NC_056728.1, from coordinate 887,980,066 downwards.
AAAAGGGAAAACTGCCATTTAACATAAATATGCATTCTGCCATTATGTGGTGGTGCTGCGGTAGCATTGTCGCCTCACAGTAAGACGCTGTCCGGTTCAATTCTCAGCTAGAGCGTCTTATGCATGGAGACCAGTACCAGTCATTTGCCAGTGGGGACATCTCATATCGCCACCTTGTGGGGGATGCTGGCTACGCACTGGTGCCATGGCTGATGACACCCCTCAGAAATACACACACACCTGAACAAGAACACCATAATGAGGCACACGCAAAAATCAGAATCATAATATAGCATGTGTTTGGGATGCTCAGGTCATGGTTCCACTGCCTGGACATATCCGGCGCAGCCTTGCAGTACTTTCCAGCTACATATAAATGAATGTTCATAGTATGTGCCATGCTACACAATATGATCCTGTGGAAACAGTTGCAGCAGGAACAGCATGGGGCAAGGCTACAAAGCCCCCCACCATTGACAAGGCCAGCAAAGGCACAGAGGGACTCAGAGGAGGAACCACCGAGCCTGCCCATGTAGGCAGAAGGAGGGATGCCTAGTATGCCCAGGCCTTGGCAAAGAGGCAATGCATACCATATACATGGACATGGTAGGGACCCAGGAAATGACACCTCTCTCTGACTTGCACATACAGTAAAAGGGATGCCAAACATGACACTACCTTTGCTTTACCATGTATAGGGAGTGTACTATGTGCATCCAACATAGTCAGCCCTCCAACACCGTCCTCAAAACTGGCCCATCCACAAGGCTAGTCACTCTTCCTATCAATTACTGAATGGAATAGTATGTTCTGATAGTTGTATCTATGGTATGGATGTGAGCATGCAAGGGAATCGGGTGGCTGAATGGGATGACAGCAGATACTGGACACCTATATGGGCAGCATGAAATCCATAACAAGTACTGGTGTCAACACACTAGGCAGTACTAGACAAGCTGACAAATTCTACTGCAGTACATGTGGTAGCCCAAATGTGTGTCCATAGGACACACACATGCATGTCAGTGAGGGTCATATACCCACCACCAGCCTTAGCCAGTAGGACAGGTGTAGATGGCCATAAAGAAAGGCTGGGATAAGGCCTCCAATTGATGGCAATGGTGAACAGCCCCCCTCCAGACCTACACAGACAGACTGCAACAGGTCTGGTAGTTGTATGTTAGTTCTGAAGGGTAAGAAGTCTGAAACTGAAATGTAGGTCAATAAAACCTAAAATCTGTTCTCCACTGATATGTCTCCAGTCTGCATGATAGGTCAGAATACAACATGAAATGGAAGCCAACAGAGTACCTGAAGTACCAGTACAGTCATTGCAAATGTTTAAAGTCATCAGGTGTGCCCCCCCCCCCACAATCCTATGTAGAAATGCAATAACATGTAAGTATGAGGATAGTATCAGTGGAGCACAGATAACCCAAGCTGGCCAAATCTACAGGATAGATTGTTGCATGTGTACAATATTCAGGGGTCTGTGTGTTAGGTTGTTGTGTGTTCAATATTGTCTGGAAGTGGTCAGCATGTAGGCATGGAGGGTTGTGTCTCAGTGGCCTATGGCCTGTGTTATGGTTGACAGGGCCATGTTCCAACAACTGCAGTGCCAAACACAATGCTTCTCAGCAATACCCATGTCAGCAGTTGTCCATACTCACTGTCCAGATGTCAATATCTGTCACCGTCTGAAAGATGGATATGCCATGGATGTGGACCCATACATACACACAGTACACAGGTCGAAGTACCCTAGACAAAGTGCACAAAATTTAACTGTCAGCTGCACACAACATTGGAATTGTACAGACAGGTTAGCAGCACGTTAGTTGTCCGTGTACTATGGAATACTGATGTAGTCTGGCCAGTCACTGGCAGACCAGAAAAAGGCACAGTTATGAAGTAATGAGAGACTGCCTATGTCCCTGCACAAGGCAGCATAAGGGGAATGTCCCAAGTATATCTGTGAGTCAGCTGCAAGTAGCTTCCGTATCACATATGCACTTAGCTCACCCCACCATCAGCCACAGGTTTATCACAGGTCATATCCTTGCTGTTGGGAATGAGTACAGTATGACCCCACTTATGTATGGGAATACCCACAGAATGCAGCATGCTGAGAGCTGTCCTATGCAGGTGTGTCCTTAGCTGTAAGCAGAACCCTGCCTGCATCCAGACCAATGGATCAATATGGACAGGAACTATTGCCATTAACACCTTGCAGACTTACCCTGTCATCCCAGGGGAATCCACTGGCTCGCAGACTGGGAATGTAGGAGTGGCAGAATGCAGTGGCCTGCTACAGATGGCCTGCATCACTACCAAATAGCCTACAGTCCTCTGTCAAAGGCTTGTGCCTCACCCGTAGTGCCAATGTATGGTATCTCATGAGATCACAACTAACAACCTAACACAGTCAACAGGGGTGGGAGGTTGGCATAATGATTAAGGTGTTTACCTTACAAATAAAAGGTGCATGGTTTGATTCTCACATGGGATAATTGTCTAGAATTACAATGGCCCACAAAGACTGTTAGCCTAGTACTAATCTATGAGCCTATGAACCTATGAACACATATGCAAGGCCATGTTGATAAATCCCAGTAGCACACCCCCCCCATGTCCAACTGCATGAGCTGTTGACCAATCCATAAATACCGCTGGGATGAAGGGCCAACTATAGGGATACTTCTCAGATATTGCTTGCATAATGTTAGGAAGAGGATAGAATAACAGTGTGGGGGGTGTAGACTCATGGATGTCATGGAGTGTGTGAAGTCTGAAACTCTGATGTGTGCCCATACTATCCCTGCATGCAAACCCAGTAATAGGTGGGTACAAACCTGTTCATAAACCACAATGTGAAAGGAAACTAACCAGATATATGAGCCCTGTCTCTGGGTAACCTGGGTGAATCTGTACAGGTTAGAGGTATGGCCACAGAAGGATGTGGCCAGTCTGTTAATTCGATATATGTACAAGAAGAAAATCCTCAGACACCATAGTACCAAGGTGCTGGACCATTTACACATACCCATCAGCAAGTGCCTGTAGCTACCCTGCCAGAATAGCAGGAGTGTGCAAGAATGTGTAGGCTGTGGACCACAGTACTGGACTCAGCTTCATTCATCTTGTATTTCCCAGTAAATAACTGTGAGCAAATAATTATATCTGTCAGTAGTTGATGACATAATACATCACAGTGTAAAACAGTACACATGTCTGAATATCTCTGCTAACACTGACCATGTAACATAAGCAGCACAGACAGCAATAGTTACAGTATCCCCCTATCTGTTGCCCATTGTGACTCCATATTGTCAATCTATCTACAGATATCCTGCAGAAACAGTTTACTAGCTGTATGTGTAGAACATCAAACCCTGGACTGGAGTACAACCCTACCTGGAATGGATTCACACACTCAATACAGAAGGTCATACTGGGCATGCTCCTACACTTAGAGAAATGAAGCCCATGTCTGAGAACACAGTGGACTCTACATATCTGTCATTCGCAGATGTCTGTGCACCCACACCAAATTATATACCATTCATGCTTCACACATACATTGGATAGGTATACTCACACATATCCAATGCCAACACACTATAATATTTCAAACATACACACACACAGATGTGGGGAAGATAGAGACAGACAGTGACAGAGAGAATTCCATTATGAGGTCTGTCCCACCCAGTACACATCCAACTGACCGATATCACATGATGTGCTGATGTCAATCACTGTACACATTACTTTTGGTAGCCCTCAGCCCTATAGTGTCTGAGGTGCTTGTGATAACTGTGTAACACAACAGTACATATCAGTATTCATGTATCATTTGTATACTCAGTCCTGTCAAATGTAAAGTTGTGTGTGACTGAGTGTGTGTGTGTGTGTGTGTGTGTGTGTGTGTGTGTGTGTGTGTGTGTGTGTGTGTGTGTGTGTGTGTGAGTGTGTGTGTATGTGTGTTTCCAGAGGAATGATTTATGGCCCATTCACACACACTGCACTTCCCATTGCCCATGTTAGCACTCCTGCTGATGTCAGTCACCTTGAGATAAACCATCAGCCAAATCTCAGCCCTATAAGCTCTGTGGTGCTTGTGATAACGGTGTAATACTGTAGTGTAGCAAGCTAGTTAGGTAGGAGTTCTAATCCTGGTCCTGGTAACTGTGTGCATGTATGTGTGTGTGTGTGTGTGTGTGTGTGTGTGTGTGTGTGTGTGTGTGTGCATGTGTGTGCGTGTGTGCATGTGTGCATGTGTACGTGTGTGTGTTTGCATGTGTCTGTGCGTGTGTGTGTGGGGGGGGGCAGAGGAGTGATTTTGAGGCCATTTACACCACTACACCAGCCATTGGCCTACTTTAGCACATCTGCTGATGTCAGTCACTTTGAAATAACCCTTTGGCCAGGTCTCAGCCCTGTAAGTTCTATGGCACTCACAATAAATGCGTAATACTGTAGTGTAACAAACTAATCAGGTAGGACTTCTAATCCTGGACTTGCTAACTGTGATTGTGTGTATGTGGAGATGAATGATTTTGAGGTCATTCACACCACAACTGCATACTACTGTAGTGTAACTAACTAATCAGGTTGGAGTTCTAATCCTGGTCCTGGTAACTGTGATTGTGTATGCTTGTGTGTGTGGAAGTGAATGATTTTGAGGCCATTCACACCACTACAACTGCAATACACCTATTTTAGCATGCCTGCTGATGTCAGTCACTTTGAAATAACCTTTTGGCCAAATCTCAGCCCTATAAGCTCCATGGTGCTTGCAATAACTGCTTAATACTGTATTGTAACAAACTAGTTAGGTAGGAGTTCTAATCCTGGTCCTGGCAAGTGTGACAGTGTGTGTGTCTTTGTTGACACCTGATTTTGTGGTCATTCACACTTCCTAAACTTCCCTATCCCCTTCTTTAGCACTGCAACTGATGTCACTCACCTTCAAAGATACCTTTGGACAGCTCTTCAACATATAAGCTCGGTGGCGCTTGTAATAACCGTGTAATACCATAGTGTAACAAATGAGCTAAGTAGGAGTTCTAATCTTGTTCCTGGCAATTGTGATTTTGTGTGTGTGTGTGCGTGTGTGTGTGTGTGTGTGTGTGTGTGTGTGTGTGTGTGTGTGTGTGTGTGTGTGTGTCTTTGTTGACACCTGATTTTGTGGTCATTCACACTTCCTACACTTCCCTCTCCCTTCCTTTAGCACTGCAGCTGATGTCACTCACCTTCAAAGATACCTTTGGACAGCTCTTCAACATATATATATATATATAAGCTATGTGGCGGTTGCAATAACCACATGATACTATAGTGTAGCAAACTAGTTAGGTAGGAGTTCTAATCCTCGTCCTGGCAACTGTGATAATGACTGTCTCTGTGTGTAAGAGTGTGCGTATCTTTGTTGACACCTGATTTTGTGGTAATTCAACTTCCTACACTTCCCTCTCCCCTCCTTTTGCATGGCAGCTGATGTCACTCACATTCAAAGATACCTTTGGGCAACTTATCAAACATGTAAGCTTTGTGGTTCCTGCAATAACTGTGTAACACATTAGTACTAATGTATAGCTAGATAGGAGTTTGAAACATAATACAGGCAAGTGTGTGTGTGTGTGTGTGTGTGTGTGTGTGTGTGTGTGTGTGTGTGTGTGTGTATGTGTGTGTGTGTGTGTGTGTGTGTGTGTGTGTGTGTGTGTGTGTGTGTGTGTGTGTGTGTGTGTGTGTGTGTGTGTGTGTGTGTGTGTGTGTGTGTGTGTGTGTGTGTGTGTGTGTGTGTATGTGGCTGTGTCAGCAGTATCCTGTGTGGGGGTTGGTGTGATTGTGTAATAACAGGATCCACTGCCGGGTGGGTTTTGCTACATTTTCATATTGAGGACCCATATGTCCCAATGTCACATTACAAGGCGAACAGTTGTCAAACACTGTAGAGGTTGTTGTAGACAATCCACAGCCATAAATGTATATATAGGCAACCATTATAATACCCAGATATCTCTCTCCACCCACAGATCATACACAAACATGCTTGGCTCTTTCTCTCATCCTTTCGTTCTTTCTTTCCCTCTGTCTCCCCCCCCCCCTCGGTAGATGTGGAAAAATGCATCTGTTTTACATAGGCAGGAGCTTGACATTGGTAGGTAATGCTCATGATCAGCTGGTGGCCTGTGCACTAATTGGAGTCCTCCACCTACTAATTGTAAGTGGAACAGCTGTGGTATCATTCCTATAGCCAATTGCATGGAAACACACTAAGTAAGCACTGCAAGTGGGTGTTGGCCCTTCTCCTTCACTGTGAGCAGGACTTCATGAAGGTGTGTGACAAACAGCATCACAGAGGGTAGTTGGAAATACCTCCTACAGCAAACACAGTAGAGACAGGCCAACAAACTATAGGGGGATGTTCAAGACATGGGGACAGAATGTGAGTACTGCTGTTCTACATTTGAAGTAATGTTGGTTTAACAGGGTTTGTGTGGATATGGCTGTTCTGCATGATTTAAAGTCTGGCATAACAGTATTATGTGGTTAAGAAAACTCTCACCTGTAGGGCTATCTGCAGGCTGGCCAGAGTTTGGAGTCTTAGATTTGGTGTGTCACTCACACTTTTTTTGTCTTTATAAATGCAGTAGCATACTCTGATGATTGTAGTCAGTAAATGGTAATATCCATGTGTGTTACCAACGTCATATCCGTCAGTCATATCAAACCCTGTTACACCAGCAATATTCTCAGTTTATAACTGCAATATGTCAATACTGACCCTCTGTTTCTGCCTCTGCCCCCCCCCCCAAGTCTGTCACACTTGGTTCATATGTCATGCAGTAAGAAGTGGATATGTACAGTATACCATTATTTACTGACATAATTCCTGATATCAAGCTGGTGATATATCAGACTTCCAGACATGTAATATATAGGAGGCTAATATTTGAGGACAAAACCTGGACATTCTGTTGCAGTCTGTACAGTAGTGAGGTCTGTGTACTTATGGTGATTGTTGACAGAGTGTCTGTATTATGTAGCCATGTATTGTGATTATGTTATTAGGCCTGTGTACAGACTGGGGTAGATGTCAGTGTTCTTGGTCTTGTTTTATCTGATGTTGCATGCTGCTCCAGTTTCTGTTACCCTATCAGCCTATATGTTTATAGGGCCAGACTGGGACATGTCCCATACCACAGTCAGGCATCAGACTACACTGTGAATTGGGCCAATATATGTAGGGTTAGTGTGTGAGTGGCAAACATGAAGATGACTGTTGCTCACACAGTCCATACACTGTACTATTACTTAGGCTTACCATTATGTGACTGTGACTGTGTTGAGACTGGTTGCGAGTATGCACTTTCACACTGGTGTCTGTCACTCTGTGCTGTTACATGCCTGTAGTGCCTGCTATATTTGCAATTACATGTGTATTCCCCCATAGGTAAATTGGGTTAGTGTGGTGGCGGTCTGCCTGTAGTGTAGACAGTGCTTGGTGACATGCCTAGCAGCTTAGTGTATTTACCCTAGTGTGATGTTATGTCCAGATATTTGTCAGATGTACTGCTGTCTGGCCACTATACATGTGCATTTCTGACAAAGCAGTGGGCTGTTGTGAAGATGTATGTCACTAACTAGTGGTAAGTATGCGGCTTGGGACCTCTGCTCCTCCTGTTAATATGTGTTAGGACAGACAGTAGGGTGTGAATGCATCAACTGTGTGAGCTTATCTAGTCCAGTATGTGTGATATATCCCCATTTTTATGGCTTTAAATATCCCCTTTGTCAGGCTTGTTCCACATTTCTTGCACTAAGGAGTTCTGTGTATACCTCCTGACTGACCAAATTGTTTCAGACTGTCCATGTTTATTGGTCATATTTCTTCTGTATTCCACAGGATCATAACTGTGATTTGTGTGGTACTTCACTATGATGATTTTATGATGTCTGTCAGTAACTGATGGCGTACATGCCAGTCTCAGAAGAGATCCTTCACATGTATGTTGACACAACCCCTTGTCACTGTAGCAACATTCTACATTTATAAATGCAATACATACATTACGTTCCCTTGCACTAAGAGGTTGAGAGTTGTGGTGCTGAGGTATGACTCCACTACATGTCATTGGCATATGTTATGTGTGTGTGTGTGTGTGTGTGTGTGTGTGTGTGTGTGTGTGTGTGTGTGTGTGTATATATATATATATATATATATATATATATATATATATATTAGAAATGTATATATTTACATATAAGAACATGACTGATTCAACACTATTTTCACTTACAAGTACTAAACAATTGTAGTGGTCAAAGCAGTTGTTCACTGCTATTCAGTATGTGTACTGAATGATATGTTTGAAAAAAAACAGTAGACATCCTCATGGCTTAGTGGTTGTGTGCTGTCACTGTAGTTTACATGGCTCTGGGTTCAAGACTGACATGGGCCATTTATTTTGTTGCTGGGCAGAACAAGGGCTGATGGAGACAAGGTGATTAAGGTGCTTTAAAGCGGGTTTGCACAGGTTTGCGAGAAGCTAAGCGGTGCTAATGTATGGTTAAACGAATAAGCGCTTACACTATTTAGGCTTCATTTACCAGAGTGCAAATCTGCTTAGCACTTATATTTAACCAAAGCTTACACCTGCTAAACATAGCTCAGCCCTGATAACCAGTGATCACATTCCAGTCTGATAAAATAGCAGGGTAATGACATCTTTAAGATGTGTATTTAATTTCCTGTACATAACATGCTTCTATGTGCTGCTATTACAGTTGCAAGGGGTGTGATTATACTGTATAGGGCACCTGGGAATACATGGGTAGTACCACAATCTTTTCTCTTTGGATTTGTTTCATACATGGGTAGTACCCCCATGTTAAATGCAGTCACACTTGCATGTTATATCAGCTACAGTGCACTGGTTGACAGAAATAGTTTAACACATATTGTATCATTACATTAGTACTTTTAACAGTGCTTTTTCAAGTAAGAGTAGATTGGAGATTATAGTACTGGAACAATACATCCTTGCATGCTAAGCTGGACTCAGAGTACTGAGTACCTTGTTATTGGTGTTTGAGCTGTATGTTTATATGTATCGCCTATTGGATATTGATCTGATATGTTGATATTAACTGTAGACTACTATGTTTTTTGGACATGTAATTGAGGACTGCTGTCATGTAGTAATGGCATACCTTTCAGTTTCAGATGTGTATCTTGCAAAACATTCATCCTAATGCATAACCTGTTGGCTATCTACTTACTGTCTGTCCTCTGTATAGATGTGCAGATGTCAGGTATTGCTATGGCCATACCATTATGTAGGTGCCCACATTGTATTGTGCTGTGGGCCTGGACACTGCTGCTAGTTCCGAAATATGGGACATTCCTTAATGTGGGCCTTGCCCCATTTCCTTGACTGTGTGATGGACATTACAGAGGTAGTGGCCTACCGATTCACATACAGTGGATGGCAATATATCACAGGACAGGACATGTGGAGACAACCAACCAACATGAGGCACATATCCCCAGATTTGTGAACAGATTCTATGTCATCAGTGCTGTTATACACATGGTGGATTGATAGATTGACAGGGTTTGTGTGGACATGCATTTAGTGTGTGACATCATGACTCAAAGTGATATGTCTCTGACATACCTATCCACTGGCATGCTGTCCACAGACTGGCCACATGTCTGCCTGTTATGTTTTGTGTGTTCACCAGACAGCTGGTATCCTTGGTAAATCAGATGTGGACTCTGGGGAATGCAGTTAGTAAATACCCACATATATGGTTATTACCAACATCATATTCCTCATAAAGGATGTTACAACAAACCCAGTGGCATCTGCAACTGTCTCAATGTATGACACCAGTATGTCCAATGTGTTTGTGCCTCTGTTCCCACCTAGTTAGTGAGTGGGGAATGTTATCAAAGGCTTTGGTCAGATCAATGTAGGCTGTATGTGTCACCTTGCCTTCATCCACAGCTCAGGTGACTGACATCAAGAAGCTGACCAGTTGGAATGAGCAGGTATCACCTCCCCTTTACAAAGGTACACTGTGTGGGATCCTGAGTCTGCAGATTCCCATATCCCTGTTTATTAGGTGCATGATGATGCATTCCATAGCTTCACATAACAGACTTGTCAGGCAGTTGGGGCAGTATTTTCCAGGGTCTGTAGTTACACCTCATTTGTGGGAGGGGTGACTGTAGCAGTGTACAATTCAGTAGAGACAAAGCCTGAGGTGAGGCTGTGCTTGAACAGGGCACACAGGTAAGGTGCCAGGTCACTCTGTAGTTCATGTAGAACACAGCCAGGGATATTCTCAGGTCCGATAGAAGCTATATTCTTGGCCTTGGTCAGTGGTGTTTTACCTGTGCTGCAGTAATACTGGGTGCCTGGCAGTGCACTGGTATTATGATTGATCCTTTGGGGGAGGGGTGAGGGGTAATGTTTGCACTCAAGTTGCAAGCAAGTATATTGGCAGTAGTTTTTGGCTCAATCTGGGAGGTTCCATTGTCTAGTAGCTCAGAACAAGTCTTGCTATTGTCATGGAGATTCTTAACATAACTGTGTGAGACCTTGTGGTTGTCTTCATTTTGTGCTCAAATTATGTTCTCACAGCTGACTTTGTAGTATCTAATGAGGGATCTCAACCTTCAGTTGAGGCTGATAAGGGATGATTTCCAGTCTTGGGACTTCACGCTATTCTATATCGGTTCTCTTCTTCTATTGTACAGTGTCTGTATATCAGGGGACCACCAGATCAGCTTCTTTTTATTGGAGGTGAGGATCCTGGTTGTAGTGGGTATGGCAGTACCCATGTATTTGTGTACATGTTCATAATGCATTGTTGTTTGATTCAGCTGTCATGCAGCTAGTCTCCATTTGCATGGCTGCCATGAGGTTAGCCACCTCTGTTGTTATGAAACCATATTCAGCATTGGAAAGGCTTTTCATGGTGGTTACCTGTGCAGGGGGGCATGGGAGGACCATGTATTTCCAAAGGTGATTAATTTGTGTTCAGATATAACAAAGGGGAGTTGTATATTGGTGTCGAGCAACAGTTGCCCATGTTAGGAAGGACCAGGTCGATGTGATGGGCATGTGCATTGGTACATGAGTAGCTTTCCCAGTTAATGGTGGGGTAGTTGAAGTCAACAAGTATGTGAGTGTTAGGTTGGACAATATTATCCTCCAAGGTGTTTAGGGACATGGAGTGTGAGTGTTAGAACATGTTTGGAGAGCTACAGCAGGCAACGACCTGAACCACTGTCCTACCCAATGTTAGCTATGCCTGCAGAATCTGTAAGGCCTAAGTTGGTCAACACACTGGAGGATATATATATATATATATATATATATATATATATATATATATATATATTCACCTTTATATATATATATATATATATATATATATATATATATATATATATATATATATATATGTGTGTGTGTGTGTGTGTGTGTGTGTGTATCTATGCATATATGTGGATGTAGCTCTCTCTCTCTCTCTCACTCTCTCTCTCTCTCTTTATATATATATATGTATTATGTATAGATTTGTCCACACATATATGCATCTCCATACATATATACATGTTGGCAAAGAGCTCCTCCATTGCTGTAAGTGGGCCTCTCTGGCCGGCTCCCCACCAGTAGCGGAATGGTCCCCTCACCATCGCAGCAGCCTGTTGCCGTGCACACCAAATCTGCTCAGTTGCTCTGTGCCTGACCTGTTTATACATGCGGCCATGGTTCCCCAAGGTGTTCACTCTCTCTGTGAGGTCTTCCCAGAGGGCTGTCCTCTCCTGCTGATGTTGGCGACCCCAACTGAAGAGAATGTGGTAGTGTTTCAGGATGGCCTCAGTTATGGCTGCTGTCATCTGGACATCATAGGCTGGAAGCCTCTGCATCACACCTGAAAGACATAAACAGGGAAAAACACATCATAGGACATCAGACATTGTCCATAGTTCTTTACAGAGACAGCTCACTAGTAATGAGTATCAGTAGCCGCAACATTACATCCAATAATACTCCAGTACCTAGCAGAATTGTATGGACATGCATAGTATTATGTGTAAGTAGGCAGTTTGCACCTGATTAATGGTGAGGGTAGGGGTGCATGTGGTGTGCATATACTTCTATACTGATGTTGAGCTGGGGGAGTGATGTTTGTCCTAAACATGTCTGAAGCTGGTCATCTGTAGCTATGGTGTGTGTGTATGTGCAGTGGCTGACCTCCATTGCAGGGTGGGTTGGATAGTTGCCTGTGAGACTGCAGACATATGTGGAGATGGCCTTCTGATTGCCCTCAGTGGATGTGTCCAATTTGTACTCATACTCAGCATTACATTAATGCACCTGTGATGTACTATGCTCAATCAGACACAGGTTGACATGCTGCCCAGATGGTGACTGCTTCTACACACGTAGTGGTGGAATGAAGAAGTACAGGGGAGTATGCAGAGAAAGGTGTTGGCAAAGGAGAAGTGGGATTGACAGACAGATGTAGAGAGTAGACATGAGTATAAAGAGATGGGGTGCATGGCAAAGCGAGTGCTGCGCATGGCTATGGATGTGGATTCTGCCATACAGATGTGGAGTCTGGGGTTGTTTGTAGTGTTGGACAGCACGGTGGTGTATAGGGCCTGTGGCTATTGGCTAGACAGAGGCACATAGCGAGGAAGGATGTGCAGCAAAAAAGGGTGATAAAGGAATATGGGTGAAACATACAAGTTATGAGTGTGTTTAGAACATATGGAAACATCACTTTGAAGGCCTGTTCCATGAGGAAAATGGGGGAAGGAGGGCAAGTTGGCTGAGGTGGGTATGATTAATCAGAAGATGCAACAGATTATCAAGGAGAATGTAAGAATAGCTATGAGGGGGTTTAACAGTTGAAAGGCTGCTGTTCCAGATGACATACCTGTGGATGCCTGGACCTGGCAGTGGTATTTTTAACTGGATTGTTTACTGTAATCTTGGAAAGTGAGAGGATGTGTGAGATGTTGGCGAATATGTATGGGTACTGCTTATCTGAACAAGGGTGGCCTGCATAGCTGTAGTAACAAGTGAGGGATAACATTGATCAGTCACAGGATGGGGTGATGTTAAAGGGTGGTGGCAGTTAGGTTGAGAACATGGTGATGATTGATGATTTGCAGTATGGTTTCATGCCAGGTAAGAGCATTACTGGTGCAAATGTTGATCCACAAGTGTTGATGGCGCTCTGCACTGAGGCTGAGTTGCAGCTGCATTGTGTCTATGTGCACCTACAGAGAGCATATGACATGCAGCCTGGAGAGTAGTTGTGGTATTGTATGTGGAGGTCAGAAGTGCCAGAGGAGTCTGTCAGACACCACAGGATATGTAATAGGCTAGTGTGACAGCAGTGATTTCTCGTTTTGACATGAGAGTTGGATTTAAGGTGGAGGTGGGAATACATCAGGGGTCAGCTGTGTGTCCTTTCACATTTGCAGTGGTGAGGGGCAGGTTGACAGACATGCTCAGACAGGGGCCCCTGTTGACTGTGCAGTTTGCAGATGGCATTGTGGTCTGTAGTGAGATTAGAGGACAGGTTGGGGAGACCCTGGGAGGTGGGGTTATGTTGTGGAGCGGGGAGGAATGATGGTCAGGAGGACTAAGTAAGAATATATGTGTGTGAATGGGGTGGAGAACAGAGGAATGGTGACAATGCAGGGCATAGAGTTTGGAAGGTGGATAGGTCTAACTACTTGGGAACACCAGTTCAGAGTCATAGGCAGTGTGGGGGAAAGGTGTATGAGAGAGTACAGGCACAGGCAGGTTGTGTGTGGTGGGGAGGGGAGTCAGGAGTTATTTGTGACAGACAAGTAGCATTAAGAGTGATATGTATAGGATACAGGAGGGTGGTGTGACTGGCTACATTATATTGGTTGCAGACAGTGGGATTGTACAGACAGGCAGGATTCAGGGCTGGACACAGCAGAGTGTGGGATGTTCACATTTGCCATTGTGTGCGACAGGGAGGATAGGATTAGACCTATACCAGCTACTTTCTCCATTTATAACAGCAATATCTCCATCCTGGACCTGTGTTTAGGACTCTGGCCATGAGTATGTCAAACTGAAACTTTGTCCATATATCATGCAGTCAGAGGCATAGAGATATGGTATATCATTACTTAGTGACTTAATTTGTAATATCGTCCCAGTTAGGTATCAGACTGCCAGACATTTTTATATATGATGAAAAGGCCTGGACATTCTTTGGGAGTGTGTATAGTTGGGAGGTCTTTGTATTTCTGTCTATTGTTGACAGACTGTCAGGACTGCATAGCAGTGTATTGTGAATATGTTATTTTTTTTTAGGGGGATAGATTTAAGTGCTATGTTTAGGGTGGCCACAGTGGTGCAGTGGTTAGCATTGTTGCCTCACAGCAAGAGGTTCTCCGGTTTGATCCTTGACTGGGGTGCCTTCTGTGTGGAGTCTGCATGTCCTCCCTGTGGTTGCGTGGGGTTCTTCTGGGTGCTCCGGTTTCCCCCACATCTCAAAGACATGCAGTAGGTGGATTGGACATTCTAAATTGGCCCTAGGTGTGAGTACGTGTGTGTGTGTGCCTTCTGTGGAAGGTTGGGCACTGGGCTGGCAACTCGACACTGTAAAATTTTACTGCCAATCATGAGCAGACAGGTGATCTGCTGTGGCAACCCCTAACCGGGAAAAGCCAAAAGAAGATTTAAGTGCTATGTTTGCTTTTCTATCCGCCTATGCCTGCAGATCCAGTTTCTGGTGCTCTATCAAGTGTTACATTTTTGTAGGGTAAGACTGTGAGATGCCCCATAACACAGTCAGGCATCATACTACACTGTGTATTGGACCATTATATGTAGGGGTAGTGTGTGAGTATTAAACATGCTGACAGTTTGGTTCACACACTCCTTATACTGGATGCACTTTCACAATGGTGTCTGTTTCTCACTGCTGTTACATCCCTGGAGTGCCTGGTATATTTGCAATTATATGTGCATTCCCCATAGCAAGATTGCTTTTTTGTTGTGTCAGTCTGCCTGTAGTTTGGACATTTCTTGGTGACATGCCTAGCAGCTCAGTGTAGTTTCCCTAATGTGATGTTATGTCCAGATAGTTGGTAGTTGGTGTTGCCTGGCCCACATAAGCGTTTTGTGTGTCTGACACATCATTGGGGGATGTGAAGATTTATATGACTAGCTCCTGGGAAGTTACTGGGTTTTGGACTTGTGCCATTCCACTCAATAGATGTTGGAACAGACAGGAGGGTGTTACTGCATCACATGTGTCAGCTCATCTACACCAGTATGTCAGATATGTCCAAATTTTCAGGTGGTTTGCCAGGCTTGGTTATGTTTTCTTGCACTAAGCTGTTCTGAGCATACCTGTCATCAGCCAGATTGTTACAGACTGCCCATGTTTATTGCCCATCACTGTCATCATGCGGGTATGTCTGTCAGTATATGATGACATATATTACAGTTTCATAAGTGACATCCTTCTGAACATGTATGCTGACACACACCCCGTTCATGTAGCGACATTCTACATATATACCTGCAGGATGTACATTGTGTCCCTAATGTTGGTCAATTGCCCCCCCCCCCCATTTTGCAGCCTTTGTCTAGATCTTCTGCACTTAGTGGTGGGGAAGTATTTTGCTGGGTATAACTGCAGTACATGCTATGTATGTATGTATATATATATATGTATATATATATATATATATATATATATATATATATATATATATATATATATATATATATATATATATATATATATATTTCATGTGTGTGCATGTATATATATATATATATATATATATATATATATATATATATATATATATATATGTGCGTGCGTGTGTGTGTGTTTGTGTGTATGTGTGTGTATATGCATATATATCTATATCTGTATATCTATGCATGTCTGTATATATATATATATATATGGATATATAGTTATCTCTGTATATGTATATTTATGTATAGATATATATGTATCTAGATATATATTTATACATATGCGTATATTATGTTAATATATATTTATCCTTATATATATATATGTGTATATATATATATATATATATATATATATATATATATATATATATATATATATAAAATATATGCCTATTGATATATCAGTATATTTCTTGTTTGAGATCTACACATTATATTATTTTTCGATATAGATGTACATATTCTGTATGTGTAATTTTGTATGTATATATTATCTAGTACTGTTATTACTGTATGCTTATGCACACTTGTCTCTTGTCTGCCTGCTACATAACATTTCACTTAGTTACATAATTTGTTTTTATCTCTCTCTCCTTTGCATATTCCAGCTTGTGATCCAGCCCATCCTGCTCTACCCTACTGAATTTTGCTCCCTACTCAAAGGCCACAATAAAGAAACCTCAACCAAGGACATTCTTAATAAAGTATTAAACTCCCTTCGTCTCCCAGCAAGGAACTTGTCTTGGAAGTATGTGTTATTCCTAACCTTGTAATACTTTCAGGTAGTAGATACCTACTGGTAGGTCGCAGTGTGCCTCCCTGCCAGGATAGCCTGCAGCCAATACTCCCCTATCCACCCCTTTGGTGTCCTGTGAACAACCCTCCCCTCCCTATCTAGTTCTATACTTTTACTATCTCACTTTCAGCTGCCTCCCTCTTACTGATATTATGACTGTGTTGCTTCTAGCTAACTGCCCACCAGCTTGCACTCCACATTCTTCCTACTGTCCCTGATACTCCTGCCACTCTCCTCCTCATCTCACCTACCTTGCTCCATTGCTCCTCATCTGCTACCCTCTCCCCTACTATCTCTCATTGGACTGCCTATCCACATTTTGTCTTCCACTTAGCTAACACCCATCTCAATCCTTCTCATAACCTACTATCCTCTCCTACTGTAATCCCTCCATATCCATACCCACAACTGTACTTCTCTGACTATGTCTCAACCTACTACACATCTTAACAAACTTACCTTCTGCTCTCTCTCTTTACTGATTGTTTTTTCACCACTCTTTCTCCTTCTCTGGGCTCTTCCCGCTCCATTCGCCCTACGGTCTCACTCCGCTCCCCTACCCTGCCCCCAATTCCCACCCGCCCCCAGTAGTCCTACTTTTATACTTCAAGTAGACACACCCCTAACCAATCAGGCATAATCTCCTCTTTTGCCAACCCCTCCCTCTCATCTCATACCACACCCAGCTTTCTCAAAACCCTCCTCCACACTACCTCTTAAAGTCTTAACACTGCTTTGCTTTCTTCTTCCTTCTATTTTTCTTTATCTCTGTTAATTTCCCTGACTTACACTATGTGGACATTATCTCTCCCAATATACTTTCAAATAACTATCTGTTTAACACTCTTACCTCCTCTTGTGATTACTCATCTCCTAACCTCCTATGAACACCCACTCCTCTCTACTCTTGTGTTTCCCTCTAAGCATACCTCTACACCTATCTCACCTTTTACACCAACCACCCCAAATCTTACTATCAAACCTAACTACGTATCTCCCAAACACCACAAACTTGCTTACTTTAAGCTAAGCAAACAAAAAAATAAAAAATATATTGACATCTTACATAAACAGTCCCAGCTCCATTATTTCTTATTTCTCCAATCACTATTGGATGGGGACATTCACCCTAACCCTGGCCCAAATAGCACAAACACTAATAGTTACATTAAACAAGACAAAGCTTCTCCTATATCATCAAACACTTATACCAACTCTCTTACTATAGCTCATCTTAATATACGTAGCATTTGTAACAAAATCTCCCAACTCCATGTCCTTTTAGATGTTCACCATTTTGATATCTTATGTTTATCAGAAACTTGGCTAAAACCTACCATTAAGGATAATGAAATTACCCCTCCCGGGTATAATATCTTTAGACTGGACCGTAAAACCAAAAAGGGAGGTGGAGTAGCAATTCTGTACAAAGCACAACTACAAATTAGTATAATAAATCTTAACCTTCCTCAAGACAATAATGCAGAAGTAATCAGCTAAAAACTTCAAATCAACCCTAATAAAGCTATTAACATAATTTGTGTATATCTCCCCCCAGAAAATAACACTAACACTTTAGAATGCATCCTTAGCTTGCTGTCAAACAACCTCCCCCAAGAAACACTAGTTCTAGGTGACTTTAACATTGATTGGAATTCTTTAATAGTATAAACCCTACATCCCACATAAACCTATATGGCTTCTCTCAACTCATTAACTGTCCAAACAGAACTGATAAATCCAATAACCATGAATCTATCCTAGACTGGATTCTGATTAATACCCCCCAACAAACCTACCAGTCGGGTACCCTTCCAGATGATCTAAGCGACCATTCTTTAACTTATGTCATTAGACACAAAATCAACCTAACCTTACCTGCCACACTTAGAACACTAAGAACAAAAAAGACTTTTAACTCTGAACATTTTCTAGCTGATCTAAAATATTGTAATTGGGCCTCACTGAAATATCTTCCCCTTAATGAAGCAGTAGAATACTTTAACTCTACATTCTTATCAATTCTAGACCAACATGCCCCAACTCGTACCATCAGAACCAAAACAAAAGTAGCACCCTGGCTAACTAATAATACTAGGCATAAAATCATTCTTAGAAATAAATCATGGTCTAAATGGCGTACCACTAAAAATCTAACTGATCACCAAAACTTTAGAGAGCTTAGAAACAGTACTAAAAGAGCTATCCTGACAGACAAAAAAAACTATTACCTTCAGTTGCAGAATATCACTAATAAGGAACCAAAAAAATTCTGGGCCAGTATTAATAATCTTCTGTCTCCAGGTCATTCCATTACACCTAATCCCCAGGACTCTAACCCAGAGAACCCTAAACAAACAGCAAATGACTTCAACTCGTTCTTCACGAATACTATCCAAACACTTGCTAGTCATCTATCTCCTGATACCTCCAATCTACTTCCATCCACATCAAATCCACCTCCTACCCTCCACTTACAACCAGTCTCTACCTCCTTTATCACATCACTGCTCCTAAAGTTAAAACCTACCACTCCCTCTGCAGACAAACTGCCTGCAGAATTCCTACAGGTAGGTGCCAAAGCCTTAGCCTACCCTATTTCCATCCTGATTAATAGATCTATAAAGGAAGGAATCTTCCCCTCTATCTGGAAAATATCTCATATCATCCCACTACATAAAGGGGGAAACTGTAATGATTTTTCTAACTTTCGTCCAATAGCTCTCCTCTCACCAATCGCAAAAATCATGGAAAAATGTATTCACAAACAAATACTAAATCACCTTCTCAAAAACAACCTACTTTCTAACTGTCAGCATGGTTTCAGACCCTCACACAGTACCACTACTGCTTTACTCTCCTTCACTAACTCCATTAACATTAACCGTAACAAAAACTATCTATCATCCTCGGTCTTCATCAACCTATCCAAAGCTTTTGATATGGTGAGTCATAAACTTTTACTACATATCCTAAAATCTCTGGCTCTTGATCATCTTGCCTTGTCCTGGTTTGCATCTTACCTAGAAAATCATCAGCAGGCAGTACTTTGGAAAAATTCACTTTCTAATCTTCTACCTATCTCCTTAGGCATACCTCAAGGCTCTGTCCTAGGCCCTTTGCTATTTTCAATCTTTATTAATGACCTTCAATCTGCTATCCCATATACTACCTGTATACAATATGCAGACAACTCAACTATAATCTGTACTGCTAACTCTCAAACAGAACTCCAGTCACTTACTCAAAAAGCTTTTAATGCTGTAGAATAATGGTTCTCTTACCGCTGTCTACTCCTTAACCCCAAGAAAACCAAACTATTACTTTTTTCACCTACTCGTAAATCTACTCCACCTTACTTTACTCTTACGTCCACTGACGGAACGCTCATCTCTCCTGACTTGACCACAAAACTATTAGGAATAACTATTGATAATAACCTCAACTTCGACCCTCACATCAATAACACCATAAAATTAGTTAATAAAAAAATAGGATCCCTTTACAGAATCAAACCTTTCCTAACACCTACAGCAAGGTCCACCATTGCTAGATCTCACCTAATCTCCACTCTTCTCTATGCTTCCCCCATTTACACTAATCTTTCCAAAAACAACATGAAGAAACTAGAAACATCCTATCATAACATAGCTCGATTCACTGTTGGATCTCCTTTTCGAACTCATCACTGCTTGAACCTAAAAGAACTAGGCTGGATTGAACTTCCTAACCAACTTGTACTTCAACAGATCTTAATTGCTTATAAGATTCTATATCAGCCAACCAACACACCAATACTTTCTAGCCTTATTTCTCCATACAACAACCTGAAACAACTACGTTCTTCTAATAAACTTCTGATTAATATTACCAAACCTAACAATAATGCAGGTGACAGTTTATTCTCCAACTCTGTTGGAAAAACATGGAATAAACTACCCTCTGATATCACTTCTTTAACCTCTTTCCAACTTTTTAAATATCAACTAAAAATTTATCTCAGTAAACACTGGCTTTGCTCCTGCACTAATCCAGACTAATGCTAAATCTTTTCTCTACCATTACCCTTGTTAACTTAAAAAAAATATATATATATATATATATTTCTTATCTTTTTATATTATCTGTTTAACTTGCAATGAAGTCATGTAACCTTTTATGCCAATTTATTTTTTATCTTTTTATATTATCTGTTTCACTTGCTATGTTTCTCATGTAACCATTTATGCCTTTTTGTGAAAGTGTACAACTAATGGAGCTTTTCTCCCCGGGCCTCTACTGAAAACGGACATATATCCAGTTGGACTAGCCCGGTCAACAAATGTAAAATAAATAATATAAATAAATGTACAGCTACATATATCTGATGTATACACTTTTCATATGCATCTATCACCATACACATCTATATTTGTATATTTATATATTATAAACATGCTGGTTCCACAGTGTTTGTACCATAGTATGCTATACTTATTTTGAATGATATATTTAAAAAAACATTTAGTAGTACAGCTCTGATGGAGTAGTGGTACACTGACCTGACTATGGTGTACAAGGTTCTGTATTCAAGACTGGCCAGGGCTGATTATTTTGTTGCTGGGCAGAACAAGGGCTGTTGGATACAGAATGATTAAGGCACTTTTAAGCAGTTGTAAGTGGGTTGGCGTAGGTTTGTGTGGTGGTAAGCAATGCGGTAATCAATGCTAATTTCTGGTAAATATGCTTACCGGCAGCCTTAAAAGTGTTTAATCTGTGTAGGCATTGCTTAGCTCTGTGCAAACAGGCTTAATCCCACTTACTACTGCTTAAAAGAGCTTACTCCCACTTACCCCGTGCCAATTTCTTTAAAAGAAAAGAAAAAAGGGGTTATAGGAAAGTGGTGAAAAAGGGGCACAAAGAGGGAAAGACAATAGGGAAAATAGCTAGGGATGTGCAGGACAAGTGTAGGGAAGGTCCATAGCTGTCCATTTCTTCTACAGCAACAGCTGTGCATATATACTGAATTTGGAGGTATATTTGGACACTCAAACCCCTGAGAGAGGGTTGAGGACAACAATAATGTGTTATGAAGCCAGTTAGACCAGATCACATGTGTCCAGTGGGCATATGTGCAAAATGGACAGCTATGTATGGGGTGAATTTTTTGGGGGGACAGATTGGCCTTTTTTTTAAGGTGAGAGTGGGATGTTGTGGAAGGATAGTAGGTATACTTGGGGAGGTAGGTTGGGTAGGAAGGCAGACAAGACAGCATACAGGGGAGGTATATGACACATGTGGGAGGTAAACACCTTGGACGGGGAGGGATGCTTGGAAATTGGAAACCCATGAGCCTCCAAATGAAAACAGTGGGACTGAAGTCCCCACCCATGGGCAGTCACCACTGCACCTTCATGGCCTCAAAGGTGGCTGTGTTGGGGGCTGAGCAGGAAGGGCAGGCTGACCCTCTAATTGTGCCATGTGGCCCTCAAGAGGGTGTAGCAGATCTCCAAACTCCGAAAAACTTTGGAGCTCGCTATGCACCAAACCCCAGACTTGGCTTCGGGTGACAGAATCCTGTCCACACCCACTCCCAGGGGGGGACAAGCCCCATCCCCTCACATGGTTCCACCAGAAGGTGGTGCAGACCAGAGGACAAGAAGGTCCTTGGGTGGGTCCCAGATGTGCGGGGGCCTGGTGCCATGGCTAGATGAGGTGGGAGAGGTGGGTTCGCTGGGACCGGCCTTCCCAAACGTGCTATGGTGTTACAGTTTTAGAACATAATGTGGGTTAGTAATTGTCAAAACAATCCAGGATTAATTATAACAGCATGCATAGATATTCACATTAACCCAAAACAATAGATTTGGAACAATTGCATAGCAAACAGAACACATGCATATATGGAAACACAGTGGCCATTACAATGGCATGCAGGTTACATTGGTAGCAACAGGCCACCAATGATAGTATTTCAACATGGAACATTAATAGAAACACATTTCAATATTTGTTTAACAATAGGACATATGTCCCAACAGTAGGGTTGGTGTAAACATACCCATTGATTTGTGTGTTTAGATTATTATTGCAGATATGCTGGGGAGAAGAAAGAGATGTCAATTAACAACTTTTCTATCCATGCAGTACTCACAACTTTAATGATCATTGCTCTGATCATTACTCTACAAGTATTATTACAATAGCCTATGGCCTTGGTTTGGGCAGTGGTATATTTGTACATAAGTGTATACTTCAACTGTCATATAGCTACATTCTACTTCTCTTACCTGGTAGACTTGTGGTGGGAAAGTTTGTTAAAACTACCTGTCTGTTTGTACACATAATCCCCGATTCCTAGTTAAAATTATGCACATACCTCTCCATCTCTTAATGCACAAACTCTGTACAAGGCTTGAAAACATGGGGGTACAAATAGGGACATATTTTGAATATTGCTCTTATAAACTTTTAAACAATTGCTAGAGTAACAGGATTTGTTTTAATATATATTTTCTGAAGGATTTGAAGTCTGACACTCAATGTTTGTGTCTTTTGGCTTTTCCCGGTTAGGGGACGGCAGAGCGGAACTCCGGTCTGCTAATGATTGGCAGTAGATTTTTACGTACTGGCTTGCCAGGCCTAACGCACAACCTTCAACGAAGGAACACCCATTCACGCATGTCACTACACAGAAGATGCTCTAACTGAGAACTGAATGGGCAACGTCTAACTGTGAGGCGACAACGCTACCGCAGCACCACCACCGTATGTCATTATTTGGTGACTAGAATCCTGAGATCATCCTAGTGATTTGCCAGGAAAACAGAGGAACAGGCCAAAAATATGAGCTACATTTAGGGAAAATCTGTACAGTTGAGAGGTATTATTATGCATACAGCTTATTACCACTCCCAGGATTCGAACCATGGCTGTGTCTGCTAAAAAATGCAATTGCTGTTTCATGAGAGTGAGTTATTTAGAAAGTGCTGTTTGCTCCTTCAGTGATTTCTAAGTCTCTTTCTTGGTTGTACAATCTGACCTTGTAATTACAAAGTCTTATACAGACATTCATATGCATATTTTTATGTAGTACAGTGTGAGAAATAGTGGTTGACACAACAGTACAATTCTAATATCAGATCTTGATGAATGTCACATGTCAGGCCATACAATATCAAAGTAAACACAACCAGTCCAGGATATAAAACTTTATTGCCAGGCAGTTACAGTTTTGTTATCCCTGTGGAAATGTTTGGTAGCACTACCTGACTGTTTCTACACATATTCCCAGATTCCTAGTTAAAATATGCACACAACTCTCAATCTCTTAATGCACACACTCTGGACAAGGCTTGACAACATGGGGGTACAAATAGAAACATATTCAATCTGCTATCCCATATACTACCTGTATACAATATGCAGACAACTCAACTATAATCTGTACTGCTAACTCTCAAACAGAACTCCAGTCACTTACTCAAAAAGCTTTAATGCTGTAGAATAATGGTTCTCTTACCGCTGTCTACTCCTTAACCCCAAGAAACCAAACTATTACTTTTTTCACCTACTCGTAAATCTACTCCACCTTACTTTACTCTTTACGTCCACTGACGGAACGCCATCTCTCCTGACTTGACCACAAAACTATTAGGAATAACTATTGATAATAACCTCAACTTCACCCTCACATCAATAACACCATAAAATTAGTTAATAAAAAATAGGATCCCTTTACAGAATCAAACCTTTCCTAACACCTACAGCAAGGTCCACCATTGCAGATCTCACCTAATCTCCACTCTTCTCTATGCTTCCCCATTTACACTAATCTTTCCAAAACAACATGAAGAAACTAGAAACATCCTATCATAACATAGCTCGATTCACTGTTGGATCTCCTTCTAACTCATCACTGCTTGAACCTAAAAAGAACTAGGCTGGATTGAACTTCCTAACCAACTTGTACTTCAACAGATCTTAATTGCTTATAAGATTCTATATCAGCCAACCAACACACCAATACTTTCTAGCCTTATTTCTCCATACAACAACCTGAAACAACTACGTTCTTCTAATAAACTTCTGATTAATATTACCAAACCTAACAATAATGCAAGTGACAGTTTATTCTCCAACTCTGTTGGAAAAACATGGAATAAACTACCCTCTGATATCACTTCTTTAACCTCTTTCCAACTTTTTAAATATCAACTAAAAATTTATCTCAGTAAACACTGGCTTTGCTCCTGCACTAATCCAGACTAATGCTAAATCTTTTCTCTACCATTACCCTTGTTAACTTAAAAAAAAAAAAAAAAAAAATTATTTCTTATCTTTTTATATTATCTGTTTAATTTGCAATGATGTCATGTAACCTTTTATGCCAATTTATTTTTTATCTTTTTATATTATCTGTTTCACTTGCTATGTTTCTCATGTAACCATTTATGCCTTTTTGTGAAAGTGTACAACTAATGGAGCTTTTCTCCCCGGGCCTCTACTGAAAACGGACATATATCCAGTTGGACTAGCCCGGTCAACAAATGTAAAATAAATAAAATAAATAAATGTACAGCTACATATATCTGATGTATACACTTTTCATATGCATCTATCACCATACACATCTATATTTGTATATTTATATATTATAAACATGCTGGTTCCACAGTGTTTGTACCATAGTATGCTATACTTATTTTGAATGATATATTTAAAAAAACATTTAGTAGTACAGCTCTGATGGAGTAGTGGTACACTGACCTGACTATGGTGTACAAGGTTCTGTATTCAAGACTGGCCAGGGCTGATTATTTTGTTGCTGGGCAGAACAAGGGCTGTTGGATACAGAATGATTAAGGCACTTTTAAGCAGTTGTAAGTGGGTTGGCGTAGGTTTGCGTGGTGGTAAGCAATGTGGTAATCAATGCTAATTTCTGGTAAATATGCTTACCGGCAGCCTTAAAAGTGTTTAATCTGTGTAGGCATTGCTTAGCTCCGTGCAAACAGGCTTAATCCCACTTACTACTGCTTAAAAGAGCTTACTCCCACTTACCCCGCGCCAATTTCTTTAAAAGAAAAGAAAAAAGGGGTTATAGGAAAGTGGTGAAAAAGGGGCACAAAGAGGGAAAGACAATAGGGAAAATATCTAGGGATGTGCAGGACAAGTGTAGGGAAGGTCCATAGCTGTCCATTTCTTCTACAGCAACAGCTGTGCATATATACTGAATTTTGAGGTATATTTGGACACTCAAACCCCTGAGAGAGGGTTGAGGACAACAATAATGTGTTATGAAGCCAGTTAGACCAGATCACATGTGTCCAGTGGGCATATGTGCAAAATGGACAGCTATGTATGGGGTGAATTTTTTGGGGGGACAGATTGGCCTTTTTTTTCAGGTGAGAGTGGGATGTTGTGGAAGGATAGTAGGTATACTTGGGGAGGTAGGTTGGGTAGGAAGGCAGACAAGACAGCATACAGGGGAGGTATATGACACATGTGGGAGGTAAACACCTTGGACGGGGAGGGATGCTTGGAAATTGGAAACCCATGAGCCTCCAAATGAAAACAGTGGGACTGAAGTCCCCACCCATGGGCAGTCACCACTGCACCTTCATGGCCTCAAAGGTGGTTGTGTTGGGGGCTGAGCAGGAAGGGCAGGCTGACCCTCTAATTGTGCCATGTGGCCCTCAAGAGGGTGTAGCAGATCTCCAAACTCCGAAAAACTTTGGAGCTCGATATGCACCAAACCCCAGACTTGGCTTCGGGTGACAGAATCCTGTCCACACCCACTCCCAGGGGGGGACAAGCCCCATCCCCTCACATGGTTCCACCAGAAGGTGGTGCAGACCAGAGGACAAGAAGGTCCTTGGGTCGGTCCCAGATGTGCGGGGGCCTGGTGCCATGGCTAGATGAGGTGGGAGAGGTGGGTTCGCTGGGACCGGCTTTCCCAAACGTGCTATGGTGTTACAGTTTTAGAACATAATGTGGGTTAGTAATTGTCAAAACAATCCAGGATTAATTATAACAGCATGCATAGATATTCACATTAACCCAAAACAATAGATTTGGAACAATTGCATAGCAAACAGAACACATGCATATATGGAAACACAGTGGCCATTACAATGGCATGCAGGTTACATTGGTAGCAACAGGCCACCAATGATAGTATTTCAACATGGAACATTAATAGAAACACATTTCAATATTTGTTTAACAATAGGACATATGTCCCAACAGTAGGGTTGGTGTAAACATACCCATTGATTTGTGTGTTTAGATTATTATTGCAGATATGCTGGGGAGAAGAAAGAGATGTCAATTAACAACTTTTCTATCCATGCAGTACTCACAACTTTAATGATCATTGCTCTGATCATTACTCTACAAGTATTATTACAATAGCCTATGGCCTTGGTTTGGGCAGTGGTATATTTGTACATAAGTGTATACTTCAACTGTCATATAGCTACATTCTACTTCTCTTACCTGGTAGACTTGTGGAGGGAAAGTTTGTTAAAACTACCTGTCTGTTTGTACACATAATCCCCGATTCCTAGTTAAAATTATGCACATACCTCTCAATCTCTTAATGCACAAACTCTGTACAAGGCTTGAAAACATGGGGGTACAAATAGGGACATATTTTGAATATTGCTCTTATAAACTTTTAAACAATTGCTAGAGTAACAGGATTTGTTTTTATATATATTTTCTGAAGGATTTGAAGTCTGACACTCAATGTTTGTGTCTTTTGGCTTTTCCCGGTTAGGGGACGCCACAGCGGAACTCCGGTCTGCTAATGATTGGCAGTAGATTTTTACATACTGGCTTGCCAGGCCTAACGCACAACCTTCAACGAAGGAACACCCATTCACGCATGTCACTACACAGAAGATGCTCTAACTGAGAACTGAATGGGCAACGTCTAACTGTGAGGTGACAACGCTACCGCAGCACCACCACCGTATGTCATTATTTGGTGACTAGAATCCTGAGATCATCCTAGTGATTTGCCAGGAAAACAGAGGAACAGGCCAAAAATATGAGCTACATTTAGGGAAAATCTGTACAGTTGAGAGGTATTATTATGCATACAGCTTATTACCACTCCCAGGATTCGAACCATGGCTGTGTCTGCTAAAAAATGCAATTGCTGTTTCATGAGAGTGAGTTATTTAGAAAGTGCTGTTTGCTCCTTCAGTGATTTCTAAGTCTCTTTCTTGGTTGTACAATCTGACCTTGCAATTACAAAAGTCTTATACAGACATTCATATGCATATTTTTATGTAGTACAGTGTGAGAAATAGTGGTTGACACAACAGTACAATTCTAATATCAGATCTTGATGAATGTCACATGTCAGGCCATACAATATCAAAGTAAACACAACCAGTCCAGGATATAAAACTTTATTGCCAGGCAGTTACAGTTTTGTTATCCCTGTGGGGGAAATGTTTGGTAGCACTACCTGACTGTTTCTACACATATTCCCAGATTCCTAGTTAAAATATGCACACAACTCTCAATCTCTTAATGCACACACTCTGGACAAGGCTTGACAACATGGGGGTACAAATAGAGACATATTCTGAATATTGCTCTTATAAACTTTTAGACAGTTGCTAGAGTAACACAATTTGTTTTAATATACATTTTCTGAAGGATTAGAAGTCTGAAACTCAAATGTATGTCATTATTTTGTGACTACAATTCTGAGATCATCCCAGTGATTTGCCAGGGAGAAAGAGGAACAGGCCAAAAGTATGATCCAATTATCTGGACATGCTGCAAACATCTGTACAGTTGAGAAGTATGATATGTATACAGCTTAGTACCACTACCAGGATTCTATCCATGGCAGTGTGTGCTAAAAATACAACAATTTGTGTTTCATCAGAGTGAGCTATTTATAAACTGTTGTCTGTTTCTTCAGAGTTTTATGTCTAAGATTCTTTTGGTTGTACAATCTAATCTTTTACTTCTTCTTCTTCTTTTTTTGGCTGCTCCCATTAGGAGTCGCCACAACAGATCAACTATTTCCATTTCTTCCTGTCCTCTGCATCTTGCTCTGTCACACCAACCACCTGCATGTCCTCTCTCACCACATCCATAAACCTTATCTTAGGCCTTCCTCTTTTCCTGTTACCTGGCAGCTTCATCCTTAGCATCTTTTTCCCAATATACTCTGCAACCCTCCTCAGCACATGTCCAAACCAATGTAATCTTGCCTCTCTGGCTTTGTCTCCAAACCTTCCAACCTGGGCTGACCCTCTAATATACTTATTCCTAATCCTGTCCATCCTCGTCACACCCAGTGTAAATCTTAACATCTTCAGCTCTGCCACGTTAAGCTCTGACTCCTGCCTTTTTGTCAATGCCACTGTCTCCAACCCATATAACATAGCTGGTCTCACTACCTTCTTGTAGACCTTCCCTTTCACTCTTACTGGTACTCGTCTGTCACAAATCACTCCTGACACTCTTCTCCACCCACTCCATCCTGCCTGTACTCTCTTCTTAACCTCTCTTCCACACTCACCATTACATTACTCTGAACTGTTAATCCCAAGTACTTAAACTCATTCACCTTCTCCACTTCTACTCCCTGCATCCTCACCATTCCTCTATCCTCCTTCATTCACACACATATATTCTGTCTTAGTCCTGCTGACCTTCATTCCTCTTCTCTCTAGAGCATATCTCCACCTCTCCAGGGTCTCCTCCACCTGTTCCCTACTCACTGCAGATCACAATGTCATCTGCAAACATCATAGTCCACGGGGACTCCTGTCTGATCTCGTCTGTCAACCTGTCCATCACCATTGCAAATAAGAAAGGGCTCAGAGCTGATCCTTGATGTAATCCCACCTCCACCTTAAATGCATCTGTCACTCCCACCACAGACCTCACCGCTGTCACACTACCCTCGTACATATCCTGTACCACTCTTACATACTTCTCTGACACTCCTGACTTCCTCATACAATACCACAACTCCTCTCTAGGCACCCTGTCATATGCTTTCTCTAAATCCACAAAGACACAATGCAACTCCTTCTGACCTTCTCTGTGCTTCTCCATCAACACTCTCAGAGCAAACATCGCATCTGTAGTGCTCTTTCCTGGCATGAAACCATACTGCTGATCACTAAGCATCACCTCCCTTCTTAACCTAGCTTCCACTACTCTTTCCCATAACTTCATGCTGTGACTGATCAGTTTAATCCCTATGTAGTTACTACAGCTCTGTACATCACCCTTATTCTTAAAAATCGGTACCAAAACACTTTTTCTCCATTCCTCAGGCATCATCTCCGTTTCCAAGATTTCATTAAACAATCTAGTTAAAAACTCCACTGCCATTTCACCTAAACACCTCCATGCTTCCACAGGTATGTCATCTGGACCAACAGCCTTTCCATTCTTCATCCTCTTCATAGCTATCCTTAATTCCTCCTTGCTAATCCACTGCACTTCATGATTCACTATCTGCACATCATCAAACCTTCTCTCCCTCTCATTCTCTTCATTCGTCAACCCCTCAAAGTACTCTTTCCATCTCCTCAAAACATTATCCTTGCTTGTGAGTATGTTTCCCTCATTATCCTTTATCACCTTTACCTGCTGCATATCTTTACTTGCTCGGTCCCTCTGTCTAGCCAATTGGTACAGGTCCTTTTCTCCCTCCTTAGTGTCCAACCTTTTATACAACTCTTCATACACCTTATCCTTAGCCTTCACCACCTCTCTCTTTGCCATGCACCTCATCTCCTTATACTCTTGTCTACTTTCTTCATCTCTTTGACAATCCCACTTCTTCTTCGCCAACCTCTTTCTCTGTATACTTTCCTGTACTTCTTCATTCCACCACCAGGTCTTCTTGTCCTCCTTCCTCTTTCCAGATGTCACACCAAGCACCCTTCTAGCCATCTCTCTTACTAGCTATGCTGTAGTTACCCAGCTATGCGGTAACTCTTCACTGCCACCCAGTGCCTGTCTTAACTCTTCCCTGAACATCACCTCACAATTACCCTTTTTCAATTTCCACCATTTGATCCTTGGTGCTGCCCTCACACTCATCCTCCTCTTTTTGATCACCAATGTCATCCTACAAACCACCATCCTATGCTGCCTAACTACACTTTCCCCTGCCACCACTTTACAGTCGCCAATCTCCTTCAGATTGGCCCTTCTACATAAGATATAATCCACCTGTGTGCATCTTCCTCCACTCTTGTATGTCACCCTATGCTCCTCCCTCTTGTTAAAATACGTATTCATCACAGCTATGTCCATCCTTTTCGCAAAATCCACTACCATCTGACCTTCTGCATTCCTTTGCTTAAGACCATACCTACCCATCACTTCCTTATCCCCTCTGTTCCCTTCACCAACATGCCTATTGAAATATGCTCCAATCACCAGCCTTTCACCCTTGGGTACAGTCATCACCACTTCATCCAACTCACTCCAAAATTTTTCTTTCTCATCCATCGCACACCCAACTCATGGTGCATATGCACTAACAACATTCATCATTACACCATCAATTTCCAGCTTCATATACATCACTCTATCTGACACTCTTTTCACCTCTAAAACACTCTTAGCATACTGTTCCTTCAGGATAATGCCTACGCCATTTCTCCTCCCATCAACACCATGATAAAACAATTTGAAACCACCTCCGATACACCTAGCCTTGCTCCCCTTCCATCTGATCTCTTGCACACACAATATACCAACCGTTCTTTGGTTCATCATATCAGCTAGCTCCTTCCCTATACCAGTCATACTGCCAACATTCAAAGTTCCGACCCTTAGTATCACAGTCCTAGCCTTTACCTGCCTTTGGCATGCCTTCCACCTTTTCTTCTCCTTCGGCGAACAGTAGCCCAATTTCCGCCAACACCCTGTTGGCCAACAGTACTGGTGGCGGTCATTGTTAACCTGGGCCTCGACCGATCCGGTATGAACTTCTGTACAGTTTTCTGCATGTATGATGTGGCAAAATTTTACGCCGGATGCCCTTCCTGACACAACCCTCCCCATTTATCCGGGCTTGGGACCGGCACAAAGAAATGCACTGGCTTGTGCATCAGTCTTATACAGGCATTCCTAGACATATAGTGAGACCAGCTATGTTATATTGGTTAGAGACAGTGGCATTGACAAAAAGGCAGGAGTTAGAGCTGGATGTGGCAGAGTTAAAGATGTTTAGATTTTCACTGGGTGTGACGAGGGTGGACAGGATTAGGAATAAGTATATTAGAGGGTCAGCCCAGGTTGGAATGTTTGGAGACAAAACCAGAGAGGCAAGATTACGTTGGTTTGGACATGTGCTGAGGAGTGATGCTGAGTATATTGGGAAAAAGATGCTAAGGATGAAGCTACCAGGTAACAGGAAAAGAAGAAGGCCTAAGATAAGGTTTATGGATGTGGTGAGAGAGGACATGCAGGTGGTTGGTGTGACAGAGCAAGATGCAGAGGTCAGGAAGAAATGGAAACAGATGATCCGCTGTGGTGACCCCTAATGGGAGCAGCCAAAAGAAGATGGTGACAGTGTAGGTTACAGTGGTTAGCACAACATTACTATTCAGAGAATGCAACTCCAAATGCCATACAATACCAGAGTAAGCACAACCAGTCCAGGATTTAGAACTTTATTTACAGGCAGTTATGGTTTTATTTAAATATCACCTATATGGGACTATTGCTGTCATCTTGTCTGGTTTATTCAGTACAACTCATACACAGTTTTTATACTGCCAGATGACTTTCTACTACTTTATATTTATTTGGTATGACTACTACAAGCAGGATTGTTATTCACCAGCCTTGAGATGCAGCCTTTGCAACCTACTGGCATGGGCTTCCTGATTCACAGCCTGCTCAGCTGCAGCTGTAAAGGGAATAGCGAAATATTTAGGCATACATATCCATCACATACACAGGCAGGACTTTGGTAAACTGTTATTGATATGAATACTTCCACACTGCTGGGACATCACCCCTCTGCCTTGCTTCTTGGACCCACTCATCCAAGACTTCCCTCTTCCTCTGCTTCAAATCGGCATAGTGGTGCCTGACCTGTTCACTAGTCCAAGGGATACCAGTGGCACTGGTGAGATCATGGGCGAGACAGTCCCAGGCTACCACTTTATATTGAGAGCCCTGGTATTGGCCCTGCAGCAGTCTGTCATCAGGTTTTTTTTGCCAGGAGTCCTACCATGACCTTGGACTCCTGTATGCCCCAGTGCTGCATCCAGAAGTGCATGCCTTCACCAACACCTTCCATACTGCCTACAGTGGGAAACTGCAACCAGTTATGAGCTGTATTCCCACCTGCAGGGTTTAAATATGGTCGATTTCCCACGCTTTGCCGTGATTGGATGGTTTTGAATATGCTGAGCTAAGCTAAGGTACGGGCAAACCTGCTTAGCTAAGGTTGGAAATGCTTAAAGGGGCAGGTTCAGCATTGCTTACCAATGGGCAAATCTATTTCGCTGGGCTATTCATTGCTTAGTAGTCATATGTACACAATGCTTACACCCCGTCAGCAAAGCTGTGCAATGCTTAGCATTGCTTATTTTTTTTTTTTTTTTTAGACTATCTGCTGTATGGAATTGATTCATCATTCATTACATATTATAAATTTGTTTACTGTCCCTGACATCCCCCTATGTGCTGTCATTACATTTATTCATGTGTGACTATACTGTATGGGGCACTTGTGTTTATATGGGGGTTTCACAACTTTATTAAACTGACACCTCACATCTGGACTTACTACAGTACTCTGGTTAACAAATATATGTTATATAGTAGCCAATTATAAAAAAAAATGTTTCTCTACTGCTTTCACATGTAAAAAGTGGGGATTGAATTTGGAATGGTTGCTTACAAAGCATACGCACTAACCACTACACTATTGCAGTACTGTTTATGTTGGATGTGTCTTGCTATTTAACTTCTTGTGTTGTTTAAGCTGGACTAAGCATAGCTAAGGAACAGGCACACACATGCAGCTACACTTAAACTTTATTGCATGTATAAAAAAAAATGTATACTCTGACGGATTGGGAGGTGTGCGCTATGTGCTTATGTTACATGTGTTATTCTATAAACGTTTGCCTTGGTTGGGACGATTGTCCAATATGGCTTTGATCAGATTTCTTAGTCTGACTGGTTGGGGGTGTTATGAGTGCGCTCACTCATTTTAAATTGCCGAACGGCAATTCTAAAGTGTGCAGGGGGCATGCGTACTGTGAGAGCACTGTTCTTGTATTGAAAGAGCACTGCTCTCAGACACACCTGCTGCACTCTTACACAGAACCATGTCTGTTTAACAGCATGGCAGCGTGCCTTCATGAATATGCATGGTGCGCTGCTGTGCTGTATGGGAATGATCCCTTCCATGCAGGAATGAGCTATTCCTGCACGGATGTTTGTTGAATCTTGTGGATGGTCTCTTATGCACTGCCTCAGTTGCCTGTTTGTTTTCTCTACATAAAATGAATTACATACCATGCATCGGGCAAGGTATATCAGGTTCTTAGAAATGCAATTGGCATTCACCTTCATCTCATATTTAACCCCTGTATCCGGATGTTCAAATACTGTTCTTTCATAAATAAATTCACAGAAATTGCATCTCCCAATTCTATTTGTACCTTCACCTTGTAGCTGTTGTATTGGATAGCTATCCATTGTTGGGCAACATAGTCAAATGGCAACAGATTAATTTGGAGACTAGCCACTCTTACATGCAACTGTTAATTGACTATTTTTGACCTATGGAGGAGAAATTGGCCTCCGAGGTACAGCAGCAGTATGATGTGATATGTCAGGTATTGGGTCTGGAAGGAGCAGAGACCCATACTTTTGAGATCATGGAGCACATTAAATTTTGTGAATGGAAACTAATTCAATAAAAAAAATCTAAGATACGGCGTGACACTAAAAATTTTGAAAAGGGCTTTGTGTCTGCTTGGCCTAAAGCTAAAACATCGCAATATGAGTCACAAGTTATCCAGCGAAATATGGGGAAAGTGGATGCAATTACAACTAGATCACTGGGAGAGATGGCAGTCAATATTCATCCCCCATCCAATGTGGAAACCCAGATTCACCTTTAAACCAATGATGAAGCGTCACTATATAGAACACCAACTGGTGAGGTAACCAATGAATGAGGAGGGTGTTCCTTCTGAAGACTTCACCCCTCTCTCAACAGCCATTTTTTTTTTGCTTCCATTGCAATCAGGTTGAAAAGAAAGTTATCTTTGGACATAGACCAGCAAGGAAGGAAAGAAGGAACAACAGGTGGAACGAGTCGAGAGAAACCAATATGAACAAGAAAATGTGGAATCCAGTGGAAAGGCCTTAATTTGGAACATTTCACGAAGGTATCTAACTGACACTGAGCATTTTGTTTTAAATAAGGGACTGCCTTTCATTCCCGCTCAGTCTGCTGGTATAGCAGATGTATTGATTGAATGTAAATTGTTTTTCATAATGTACAACTTAAATTTTCTTTGGTGATACTGATACTTCTGAAAATGTATTTACTTTTAGAAAACCTAGCATGTATGCCCCAGAATGCCATCCATTATTAGATACATTTTATAAGGTATGTGAGAAGGAATTGTATGATTATTTTACATGTAAATAAACCAAGAGGTAATAGAAATTTTGAGAATCTGACCATTGGTGAGAAAACAGCTCTTAGGCAGTTACAGGCTGATACATCTATTGCTATACATCCAGCTAAGGGGGCCATGATTGTGATAATGGACAGACATTTTTATTTCAGTAGTATCAATGAAATGTTGAAGAATTGTGAAACATATATGAAAATAGACATAAATATTATAGAGAGAGTGAAAGAGAGAGTCCTGAATGATCTTATGGATTGTGTGAAAAGCCATATAATCTCTAAGGAATTGTTTAGATATTTTATAGTTGATCAACCATTAGTTCCTTCTTTACAAGGGCTACCCAAGATCCATAAAGATCCACTGATAACCCATTTAGGTCAATTGTGGCAGGTGGGGGTTGGCTCACGGAGCCCCTTTCAATCAATGTGGACAAGCTGCTGAAACCTATTTTACAGAATCATGAAAGGCAAACCCACTCATGTTGATGGAAGTTAATTATTGGTAACACTTGATGTGAGATCTCTCTGAAGACAGACTAATACACCAAAATACCTTCGGATCCACCAATGAGCGCTGTACTTCCAGTAAACACCACGTAAAATGTTTCAAAAACTAAGAAGACCAGTATCATTTGGTTGAAAGCGCTAAACTGTTTTTGGCGTCTTTTTTTGTTTGTCCTCCGGTGCTAAGTAGGATCTGTATTTGACCATCACACCTTGTACAACTACAGCACTGGGAAGTCATGTCTGTCTGTTATTTTTTGGTCTTTTGTATTCAGGCGTTATGTGGATTAAACATCGTTTTTGAAACATTTTACGTGGTGTTTACTGGAAGTTCAGCACTCATTGGTGGATCCGAAGGTATTTTGGTGTATCGCACTACCATCCTTTTAAGACAGACTAATACCCAATGCAATGGAGATAACAATGGTTAACAATTTTTATTACGAAAAGGAGCATACTCTGAATCACATATTGACCTTATTTGTTATTTACTGGAGATGATTTTGGAAAGTAACATCTTTGTGTTTGATGGGTGTTATTATATGCAGATCTCAGGCATAGCTATGGGCACATCATGTGCCAATAGCTACATCAATATGGTGATGGCAGAATGGGAGCTATAGGCCATGATAAAGCATCCATTAGTACTAGCACATTTAAAGTTCTATCAATGATTTGTCAATGATCTTTTTTTGTTATGGAAGGGGGATGCTACACAGCTATCTGATTTTGTTGATCATCTGAATAATAGCAGTAACTTTCTTAGGTTTACTGAGAAGCATTTAGGTAGAATGATAGAATTCCTGGATATTGAAATAAGTATTGATGACAATGGGTATTTATATTCTGATAGATACAAGAAAGCCTGTCATCATGTGGCACACATCCATCGGACAAGTATGCACCCCCAATTCATGTTTGATAATATTGTGAAAGGTCAGGCAATGAGATGCTCTAGATTAGATGATAGGGATGACAAATGCAAGAGTGATTTAAGTGAATTGATGAGTGATTTTGTGGATAGGGGCTACAATTTAAATGAGGTCCAGAGGGTCTGCCAAGCCACTGTGGACCTCAGGAGGGATAGAGCTAAAGCATATTACTCTGAAGGTAATAGGAGCATTGTAGTAAGGAGGAAAAGGAGGGATTAAGTTCCGTTCACTATAACTTATACTAAAGATAATAGAGCTTTAAGAGATATATTTGAAAAGAATTGGCATTTTCTCCAGGTAGATAAACAGATAGCAGAATTGGTGGGTAACAAACCCTGGTTGGTATACAGAAATACTAGAAACCTGAAACATAGACTATGCTACCCAAAAATGGATAGGTATCTGATATAACAGCTACAAGGTAAAGGTACATGTAGATGTGGGAGATGCAATTTCTATGAATTTATTTATGAAGGAACAGTATTTGAATATCTGGATTCAGGGGTTAAATATGAGATGAAGGTGAATGCCAACTGCAATTCTAAGAACCTGATATACCTTGCTCAATGAATGGTATGTAATTAATTTTATGTAGGGAAAACAAACAGGTGAATGAGGGTGCGCATAAGAGACCATATGTATTGCTTGAAAAAATGACACACTTATAGTGCTATAGCAAAACATATTTTGAAATTGGGTTCAGGGCATTATTTTAAATTTAGTGTTTTGGAGGTAGTATATGTCAATATTAGATTGGACAATATATCAAACACTACTGAGGAAAAAGAATTAAGATGGATCATCAGGCTTAAGGCACATTTGGGAAAGGGCCTGAATGACCACATAGCTGTAACATTAAAATTAAACAATAGGAGGTTGAGAAAGTGAAAGCGTTTATATATTTTATGCTGTATTGCTGTTCCTTTTATTATTGCATATTTTTGCTGCCTTTCATATGCTTTTTAATAGTTAGAGATTTGTAAATATAATTAGAGTTGTTAGGTAAATTTGTCCGCATATTTGTAATATGTATTTTATATGTGCTTTTTTATGTCTATGTTTTAAGAAGGTTTTGTTAACTATAGGGTTAATATGTATTATTTACTAAGTGATATGCTGCTATGTGAATGTGAATGTTATGTGATTGGATAGTTTGAATTACATCATTTGTATTTAATTGGAGAAACGCTGCTGTTTGTGAATGTCTGATGACGCAAATAGTTTCTTTGTGAAAGTGTTACCTGTCTTTTGTCTATTAAAATGTTTTATTGGACTTTATTTGTGGATATTGTTTTTACATTGGATATACCTGCTGTGAGCTGCTAGCAGTTTCTTTTTGTTCATACATTTGTACAGATGCTTATACAAGGCATTGGTGTAAATCCCCGTATAGGTGTCTATGCTATCAGTGAGGGTAGGGGCGATGAAGCTATTAATGCCATCATGTATTAGGCTGTAATTTGCTTTGGAGCACTGTGACACTGATAGGTCTGTTGTTTCTGGGGATGGTTGATTGTCCACACTTGTGAAGCTGGATAACCATTGCAGTACTCCATTCTCATAGTACAAAGCCTGTTTTGAAGCTGTAATTAAAAAGTGACTCAAGAGGTTCTGCTAGGTCACATTTCAAACTATTTAGAAGGTATCCAAGGATATTATCGGTGCTCATTGAGGCTGTGTTTTTGGCCTTAGCAAGTATTGCCAGGACCTGTTCCCTATTAATAGTTGTGGGGGTTATGCCAGTAGGTATTCCATGTGGGGGGGCAATCGGGAGTGGGGGTGTGTCCTTTGAGCTGAATTTGTCAGACAGCAAATGCGCTATGTTGCAATGCTCAGTGAAGGTAGCATCACAGACCCCCAGTTCTGCACACTGATGTGTGCTTTCTTTGAGGTTTTGGACATTAGCCCGTGAGGGTATGTGACCTTGTAATTGGCCTTTTTGGACTTAATTAGTCCTCTTAGCTTCCTGTTTAGTTTAATTAGAGAGCTCCTATCATTATGGGAGTTGTTCTTTCTGATTGTAGCCATGACCTTTTTCCTTTTTTTATATACCCTATTAATGTTAGAATTCCACTAGTGTGTTTTGCTTTTAAGAGCTTGTTTTGGGCTAAGTACTGCAGCTTCTATTCAATCATTTGTGCAGTTGTACAGGGTCTCTGTGAACTACTCTGCATAGGTTGCTGTGAACTCGGAGTTGGGAGGGGCTTTGGATTTTGACGAACTATTGCTAATAACATGTAGCTTTGGAATAGTTCCTAATTGTTACATGGTTTGAGGGGGTTACAAAGCTGATTTTTATTTTGAACGAGACAACTTTCTGGTCCATCTTAACCAGTGAAGATGTGACACTGGTGGGGGGGGAATGCAGTGCTCTACCATATTGGTGGGAACCAAGTCCAGTATGTTTGAACCTTTTTTGCACACTATCTGTTCAAGAGTATTTGTGCTACTAAAGTCCAAACAAATAGTGCCTTCCAAACCAAATCCTGGAGGTAAATCCCCTTCCTGTGGTTAGGGTACCAACTCAAAAAATCTCTGTGAAAAACCTCACCAGTCTAAAAAGTCATGACTTACAGGAAAAAAATAGCAGTGTCTGTGTTAAAGTACCATGCTCTCCAAAAGAATATAGTGGTGGAAAAATCCTTAACAGTATCAAACAACAGAAAGGTGGTTAAAAATAGAAGTAGGACTCTCAAAACTGCTTCTTGTCTGAAGTCATCTGTTTATTCATAAATAGTACTTTACAGGCAGATGAGCTCTGCTCTGATAATGTGTTAATGCTTGTAAAAACATCAATTGTTCAGAGAGGGGTCTTTCTTCAAGATATGTCCACCCTCAGGGGTGATGCCATCACTGCAAGATTCTGCCTTTCCAAACACCTATGTTTCAATTTCTGTTATAAAATTATTTGAATAATAGAATTTGTGTTAGCATGCAGTGTGTGTGTGTGTGTGTGTGTGTGTGTCTATGTTTGTGTGTGTGTGTGTGTGTGTGTGTGTGTGTGTGTGTGTGTGTGTGTGTGTGTGTGTGTGTGTGTGTGTGTGTGTATGAGAGACAGAATGAGATCAATCGACCAGTGGCAACAGCAGATAAGAGGTTTGCATACCTCTCGACCTCTTTGCTCAAGATAACTGGTTAAAACCTGAAATAAAGGGGGAACAAAAGCTGAACAATAGTAACAGACTTTACATATTGTTCTTATAAAATTACAAAGTAGCTTAAATAACATGATTTATGTTAGCATGAATTTTCTGAAGGAAATAAAATCTGAAAGTTAAATCTATGTCATTATTTAGTGACTTCAGTCCCGGTGACTGGCAGCAAACCACACATTTTAGGAGTAAGGGGACTAAAAAATAAAGTAAATATCTGGATATTTTTTAAAAAAAGTGTTATATTTTGGATGTAAGATGCCTCCTCCAACGCAATTTAAATATACTACAGCAACATTGAAACATTAGGCAGAGAAACTATTTCACATCAAAAATATTTAAAAAATATAGTAATGAAAAAATAAGCAAGTAAAACACAACAATTTTACAGACACCCCATTTTCTAAGTGCAATAATTCACTTAGACATATCTAAATAAGCACACCAATACTGGCACCACACTTGATTGGATCCTCACTTCTAACCCAAACCTATAATACAATGTCACTACTCTGCCTGATTCCCTTAGTGACCATCTTCCCACCTTTGTTCTAAGACACTCCCCCAAGTGTACAAACCCCATCATTATAAAGACTTTTGAAAATTAACTTTTATCCAGATACTTTCAACAATCTACTCTCCTCAATTAACTGGTCCTTCCTTTATACCCTACCATTTGATGAAGCCATCACAAAATTTAGTAACATTTTCCTTAAAACTCCGGACTCCTTGGCACCCACCAGAAAAATCAGAATTAGATCCAACTTTGCTCCTTGGTTAACTTAACCCACTCGTAACATTATGCTCAAGAGAGACAGTACCTGAAAAATATGGAAAAGAACTAAATCTCTGACTAATCTCCAAACTTACTGGGAACTCAGGAATCTTACCAAGAAGCAAGTCAACCCTGATAAAAAACAATCCTGTCAAAAACCACTTAACACTCCCCACTCCAACCCAAAACAATTTTGGGATAATATCAGCAAGCTCCTACATCCCAGTAATCACTCCACTCTAGTCCCTGTCCCACTAGCCTGCAATTGATACAGCCACCTTTCTAAATTCCTTCTTCATTGACTCTATTAAAAATTAGACTAAAAAAGACAATACCACCCTCCTCACTATTGACCCTACCCCTTGTACTCATACTATCCTCTTCTGTCTCAAACCCTCCTCTACAGCATATATTAAATCACTTCTCTGGAAACTAAAACCTTCTTCCCTTTCTGCTGACAACTTACTGCCACTATTTATAAAACATTCTGCTGAATCTATTGCATATCCCATCTCTGTATCAGTCAACAGAGCCATCCAAGAATACACAGTTCCTAAAATCTGGAAAAAATTCTATGTCATACCCCTTCACAAAGGTAGTAATACTACTGACCCTGCTAACTTCAGACCTTTGGAATACTATCCCCCCCTACCAAAAATACTGGAAAAAATGTATTTATAAGCAGCTCCTTAAACATTTAATACAGGAAAACCTCTTAACCCCTAACCAACATGGTTTTTGCCCCATCACAACACATCTACTGCACTCATTTCATTCATACAGACCACTGCAAAGTCTTCTGACAATAACAAACTAGTCTTTTATCTTTTCCCTAACCTAAAGCCTTTGACACTGTTTCCCATGAATTGCCTGCCTATAGGTTTACTAACCTTAACCACTCCTACTCCACAATTCAATGGTTCTTCGGTTACCTTTCTAACAGATTCCAGTCTGTCAGATGGCTCTCTGCCTACTCCCCCTTCCTTCCTGTTCAAACTGAGGTTCCTCAGGTTTCCATTCTTGGACCCTTGCTTTTTAACATTTTCACTAATGACCTCTACACATCCTGCCCTTGTTCCTCTTTAATAAAATAAGCCAATGACTCTATATTTATATCCTGTTCTGATAATCTCCCCCACCTCTTTACCCAAGAATCACTCCTCTCTGTAGAAAAATGGCTAACCAGTAATCATCTCCTTCTCAACCCTAAGAAAAACAACCCTCCCTCTTCCTCCCAAGATCTCTACAACAACACAAAAACACCTTCACTATTATTATTGATGACCAACTAAAATTTGATATCCACATTCAACGGGCTATCAAAAAGACCCACCAAAACTAAGACTGTTATACAGGCACAAAAATATCTCACTAATGACACTAAGCATTCTCTAGCTCAGGCATTACTACTGCCCACCCTATTATATGCTGTACCTATCCTAACTAACATACAATCCAATCTAGCAGCTAATCTGAAAACCACTTATAATAAAATTGCTAGATTTGCTGCCAATCTTCCCTACGACTCCCACCACTGCACAGCATTAACAAACCTGCAGTGGCTTGAACTCCAGCAACAATTACTTCTTCTTCACCTCCACCTCACTCACTCTAGCTTAAATAAACCTTCCCTCTGTCCTTCTCTCTC
The DNA here is from genome assembly GCF_019279795.1 of Protopterus annectens. Lineage (NCBI taxonomy): Eukaryota > Metazoa > Chordata > Ceratodontiformes > Protopteridae > Protopterus > Protopterus annectens. The sequence continues at coordinate 887,937,810 of NC_056728.1, read as the reverse complement.
TACCCTCATCTCTCCCAGCACCCCAAAACATACTCTCTGCAGTGCCAATCAACACCTTTTAGAAATCCATAAACCTAATAAAACAAAGGTAAATTTCTATACAACTACTCAGTTGCCAGTGCTTAGAATAAACTTCCCCTTTGCTTAAGAGCTATCACTAACACTTAGAACTTCAAAAAACTTCTAAAAGACAACCTCCTTAAATGTTGGTCCTGCCCCTGCTCCACTCCAACCTAAACTACTTTGTCAGCACCACTCGCTTCTACCTTGAGATATCTCTATACTTCACTTTGCTCTTACATACATATGGGCAGGATTCACAAAGCCTCCGTATAAGAATTACAAGGCTTACACGGAGGCTGCAGTTAAATGATGTGACGTCAGCATGTCATGCATATGCATGAGGGCATGCTGAATCACATCTAAGGCTTACACGGTCCGTGGAAGACAGTAGGGTGTGGGTCCGTAGGCCGAGCCCTGCAAACGGACACACAGCCAGAAGAGTAAAAGTCCCGAAAGTAAACCCCCATGACAGAGTCCATGGAAATGTGAATAAACACAACACAACACATGCCCCCACAGACTATGAACATAAAATATATAAATGAACATGTTATAAAATTTTTTTTCAATTGTAAAGATGTTTGCCCGTGAGTGTGGTCGTTTGAGCGGGCGTGCCCGTAGCTTAGCCACAGTTAGCAGTCAGTGGAAAAGCATATAAGAACTACATATGCAAAGTAAGCCAAGAAGCAATAGCGTAGCGGTAGAGACATTGGCTGAAGAACAGGCAGTCATGGTTCGAGCCCCCTCAACATCAAATTTTATTTTTAGTGAAATAAGCATGAAAAAAGTCCCTGACATATATGTTGAAAAAAGTCCCTGACATATATGTACACATATAAAATTATATTTTATGTAAAATGTAATGAAATGGGCCATTTATTTTGAAAAAATGTGAGATAACAAAATAATAAAAATGCCAATGAGCTAAGTTA
>NC_056728.1:887809762-887936315 GCF_019279795.1 Protopterus annectens | reverse complement strand
ATATATATATATATATATATATATATATATATATATATATATATATATATATATATATATATAGATATAGATATATAGATATGGGGAGAGAGGGGGAGACAGAGAGAGAGAGAGACAGAGGGAGAGAGAGAGTGAGTGAGTAAATATGAACTAAACTCCTACTATTTAATACCATCCTCTATCAGATTGACTAGAATTTGATTTATTGGTGAATAACATTTTATACATGTTTAACATTCATAGAATATATTTCATATTATTTTGTACTTTTATTTACTTATTTAATGATATTGATTGACATCACATTAATTATTTATCAATATTAATTAAGAATATTATAAATAATAATATATCTACATAGCATAACATATAAATTACAACACTTCATTTAATGGATATATTGCTACAATATTGATGTGAAAATGGTTTTGAATGGTTTTAAATGAATTCAAAAACCAGTATTGAGCATGTAAGAAATTTTGTTTTTTATCAATGTTGCTATAAACTCATGATGGTTTGGATATGTCGTTTTTTGTTGCAATGTATGGTTTCTTGATTATGATATGTCACCTTGCTTAGTATGTTGTTCACTAAATGGGCAGTTTCCTAAGGTTTTAAAAGTTTTCAGCAGTTTTTAACAGTTTTAACAACAAGTTACAAGATTTAGTAACGCAAGATGCTTACATTGTTTCACGCGTCTATAGCTTTAAGTATACTAATGCTATATTGGTTAATTGATTTATTTGATTGATTTAATTGATTTATTTGTATTAATTAGTTTGTTAAGCAATTACCAGGACAGTATATATAGAGAGTGAATTTATTAATGTTTTATATTCATCTGAAGTAGCGTGCAGTTGGAAGCATGCGAAAGCGCTCATTTTATGTAAATAAAATTCGTTTCTACTCTTCGTGGTGGTTGATCTACAATTTCTTTCATCTTATCATTGTTTGGTTCCTGTTTGTGGTCAACTTTTAAGGGAGAGGTTTGCTTCTTTTATTTGAAGAGAGTGAGAGGGGGTGGCACAGAGAGAGAGAGAGAGAGAGACAGTCATATACAGACATATCTGTTGACAGTCAGATCTGTCTGTATATGTATATGTATCTACATATATCTATACATGTATGTGTGTATTACATATATCTGTACGTACATATTCTATCAATCTCGATGTCTGTGCAGTAATTGAAACCTGGTTCAAGGCTCCTGAGAGCACCCCAGCACTACCAGGCTATACCTCGTATCATGCTTTTTGGCCCCAAAACTCGGGTCAAAACAAAAAGGGAGGGGGTGTGTCCATATTCATCAAGGACACCCACACCTCCAGGTTAGTGGCAACACATGAAGCATCAGAGACCATCCAGGTGCAACTAACCGTAGGCAAAACTGCTATACAACTGGTAACATGTTACAGACCACCCTCCCAATCTCAGGAACCCCATTCAGCCTTCCTGAAGACATTGGAGGATATGAATGTCTCACCAAACACCATCATATTGGGAGACTTCAACTACTCTAACATAGACTGGGTGCATTATTCTAGCCCAAACACCCTATCCCAAAGGTTCCTGGAATTCACAAATTCAAATGCAATGGAACAGCTAGTCACCTCTCCCACAAGGGGAGATAATATACTAGACCTGATCATCACAAACATGGGGACAATGTGCTACACACCGGAAGTATACCCCTCACTAGTGACATCTGACCACAAACTAATCACCCTGGATATACATATCCCACCTCCACCCACAACACAAAAGACTACAGTGAAAAACTTCTCAAAAGCCGACTTTACACTTCTTAAAACTGAGATGGTATCCTTTAAGCCCACTGGGCCAGTGGAAACCATATCCCACAATGCAGAACCCTTCACAAATGCTTTCTACGGACATCTCCAAGAATGCATGGATCATGCAATCCCAAATAAAACCAAGACCCTCTTCACCAAGGGTAGGCATCCTGTCTGGTGGACCCCAGCCATGAACAAATTGTATAACAAAAGAAGGAAGCTACTGCACGACAGAGCAAAATCCCATAAAGAGAAGGCATCTCTGATCAGCACTAGTAGAAAGCTACATTCTCTTATAAAAACATGCAAGGCCAACTTTGAGAGGAAAATCGCTATGGACACTAAAGATAACCACAAGGCCTTCTTCTGCTATGTTAGAAACCTGGGCAGAAACCCTCAGATATGTTCAGAGTTAGTTCACAATGACAAAAAATACACTGAATACACAGATATTGCCAAATTTCTCCCCTCCCTCACCCCCAAAAGAAGAAATACTTATCCCAGCTGAATGTAACCTCCCTGTCATCTCATATGTCCAGCTGAGAACCGCCCTCAGCAAAGCTATAAACACAGCATCAATGGGAACCAACGGTATCCCGGGTTGCATGCTACGTGAACTCCGAGAGGAGCTAAACCCGCACTTAAAATGCTATTTAACTGTAGCCTTACTAAAGGATATGTACCTGAACACTGGCATACAGCAACAGTAGTCCCACTCCAAAAAGGAGGCACCTCTACAGACCCTGGTAACTACCGCCCCATAAGCTTAACCAGCCTGGTCTGCAAAGCTATGGAAAGACTCATTATGGAACTCATACACAGAGACATTGGGGACTTACAGACACTTGATCCCACCCAGTTCGGCTTTGCAAAGGGCAGATCCTGCCTTTTGAACCTGGTTGACCTTTTCAAAACAGTCACTAGAGCCATTGATGAGGGCAAAACAGTCCATACAGCCTACCTGGACTTGGCTAAAGCTTTCGTCACAATACCCCACACTGGCATCATAGACAAGCTCAACAGCTTAAATGTAAATCCATATGTCACAAGATGGGTTGCAAACTGGCTAAAGGATAGAACCCATAAAGTCAAAATCGCTGGAGCCATGTCAGACTCAAAGCCAGTCACAAGTGGTGTCCCACAGGGCTCTGTCCTGGGACCCCTCATGTTCGGCATTTATTTCTCAGATGTGGAAGCAAACATGGGAGGGTAGTGGCTGACAAAGTTTGCAGATGACTGCATACTAGGCGCCATAGTCGATACACCAGCTGACACATACATCCTACAGAAAGGCCTCACTGAAACGGACAACTGGTGCCGGAGTCATGGTCTTAAACTGAATGCCAAATAATGTATAGCCATCCCCTTTGGGAAAAACAAAGTACCCACATATTATCACATAGACAGTAACCCACTGAGTACAGACAAAGTAATCAGAGACCTGGGGACACAAGTCGATAGTGACCTCTCATTTGACACCCATGTTGCCAAAGTGGTTGGAAAGACGTCCTACCTTGCCCACCTTATCATAAAGGGATTCACATCCAGATCAAAAGAGGTCATTGTATCCCTATACTCCTCCCTTATCAGGCCCCTGAATAAGTACTATGCCCCATTTGTTATGTACTCACCCGGCACTTGCAACAGCTAGGGAGACCCCAAAAGTACCTCACCAAGAGGATCAAGGGTCTCCAACATATGTCATATGCTGCCAGACTAAAGAACCTCCAGCTCTTTTCAGTAGCATACCGCCTACTTAGAGGTGATCTGTGCCTGATGTACAAGGCCATGTCCAATCAGGAATTGATGGACATGGTCCACCTCATAAAATCCAAATCCATCAGGACCACAAGAGCTAAAGATTTAAACCTCAGCACAAATATGAATAGGACATGCTGGAGGGACAGATTCAGGCTTCCCATACTCTGGAACAGAATCCCAGTTCATGTTAGGCAGAGCTCCTCACTGACTCTCTTCATGTGAAATCTTGACGAGTGGATGGGAGATCATAGGTTTACCCCAGGGGTCATCTCTGTGTCACTACTAGACAGAGGCACAGTAAACTAATTATATTATGTAAGGGGGTCTTCACTGTGTCACTACTAGACAGAGGCACAGTATTCTAAATCTATTCTGTATACTTTTGTACCATTACATGGGGTGGCGAAAGCCACATCACTATGGCTAGGCTTATAAATGCCCCAGGGCAGATAGGCTGGTACTAAACTATGACACTGTGAAACTATATATTTCTATGTATTTCTACATCCCTCTCTATCTATGTATACATATATGCATATTATATATATATATATATATATATATATATATATATATATATATATATATATATATATATATATATATATATATATATATATATATATATATATACATACATATCTCGATATACACATGATAGATATATATAATCCTTTTTATTTACACATATGTATACACACACTAACGTACTGATGAACATCCATTACTGTACAACCTACATTGTACATTGCACTACAACCTACATTGCTATGTGCACATAGCTACCTTCACATACATATGTATGTAGAGCCTTCAGTGACAGTTGCAGTATGTCCCCGGCCCTATGCACATCTTCATATACATAGATACAGACCAATAACACATCTGGAGGGTTCACAGTATGTAGAGTATTATAGTAGTACTTTACATTACCTGTGTTTGTTGCAGCTGTTTGCGTAGGCTTGCAGTTACTTGGCCTGCTGTCAGCCTCTTTGTTTTGTTGTTACTGTTTATTTTTTTTTTTATTTCTCTTTCTCTTTCTCTTTCTCTCTCTCTCTCTCTCTCTCTCTCTCTCTCTCTCTCTCTCTCTCTCTGTCTCTACCTCCAGAGGGTGCAATGAAAGTATTGCTTGTGTGGACTGGGAGTACAGGATGCTTTTGTAGGTATCTGCACATGTCCATGTAATGGCCTCTGCACCAATTGTTAGCCAGCATTTACTAATTGCATGCAGCCTGTTGTGTAGTGATTGCAGTTCTCACTGTGATTTCAGGACAGTGCTATAAAAAGGTCTGTTAGGTAGGCGTAGCCCTTTCAGATTATCAGGGTGGGGACCATGCTGGTATACTGTGGACACTGTTCTGTGAGTGTAAGGGTTGGTATGTCTCTCATATTTCAGGCTGTGTTGACACTGCAATGCATGTTGCACTGTAACCTGAGTATTCCTTCCTCCAGTTTCCTCTTCTCCATGTGTATGTAAACTGACACCTACGAGGAGTACTACTGTGTATATGGGTGTGTGTGTGTGCTTTCCTGTGGGAATTGTGGTGTAACTGGTATATAGCAGTGGCTCTTGCAATCTGTTGCTATGGTTTCAATATTTGCCCTTTACATTCACTCCTTGTATGCCTGCTAGGTGTCTTTCCTGTAATGTGTTGCTATGGCTTTCCTATTTTCCATTTACATTCACAGATTGTAATGCTTGCTATATCTGTTTGGGCAGCAATTCCCTATGTGTTTGTTGTGGTAGGGTGGCACTGCATGCAGTGTGGTCTGGCCATGGTGTGGGCCTTGACACTTACAAAGGTATTTGATCATGCTGCTGAGCAGGCCTCAGATACTCTCAGGTGCATCTTTTATCAGCCTCATGGAATGGTACATATCATTTGGATACTCCCATGAAATATTCTGATATTCTGCAGTTGTGACTGTGGGTTATTTTGAACATATGTATTACTACACCATTTGTGATGTGCAAGTGGTGCATACTTTCAGTAATTCATAGTTACCATTGCATGTGTTGTAACACCTTTCTGCCTACTGTTAGTACATTTCACAGGGAGTCAGTGGGGCACAGTTGACATTTGTTTTCACATCAGGGACATCCCTGTAACTCAGTCACAGTTGCTATGTCTGGGCTCTTAACTATTCAGCTATGGCAGTGTTTATCCTGCTTTGAGTATGTGTGTGGCTTGCCAGGTGCTGCTGTGACATTATTACCTACTAGCTACCAACTAGCATGGCTGTTTCTCTTCACACAGTACTATTTTACAAATCCACTAGATTTGACAGTAAATATACATGACATGCTTTGTGTACTAGACATGCTATATTCCCTTTACATTAATTCCTACTATTTCATGATATATTTCTTTCAGCACAATGTTCTTGTATAGCAGTCATGGCTTAGTGGTAAGTCATGCAGACTAGTGTTTCCAAGGTCCTGGGTTCAAGACTGACAGAGGTATTTTATTTTGCTGCTGAGCAAACTACAGGCCCTGTCATTCAGAGTGACTAAGGCACTTTTAAGCAGTTGTAAGCGGGTTAGCACTGGTTTGCACGGAGCTCACGCATGCGCACTGCTAATTAGCTTCGCACACACACACACACACACACACACACACACACACACACTTAGCTAAGCGCACAGAAGCGCACTCCCACTTACTATTGCTTAAAAGTGCTTACTCTCGCACACACCCATGCTAATTTCTTTTAAAGAAAAGAAAATAGGGAGATAGGAAAGTGGTGAAAAAGGGGGCACAAAGAGGGTAGGACAGTAGGAAAACAAGCTCGGGTTTTGCAGGAAGGATGTAGGAAAGGCCCAGAGCTGCCCATTTCTTCATCAGCAACAGCTGTGCATATGTTTGTAATTTGGTGTGAAATTTGAAACCTTCCACCCCTGAGAGAGGTGTGGGGACAACAATATTTGTTGTACAGCCAATTGTAATTGCCAGTTTACATGTCCAGCAGACATGTGTGCAAAATGGGCAGCTATGTATGGGGCGTAATTTTTTTGTGGGTACAAAGTGCCCTTTTTTTGTTTTCAGGTGAGAGTGATATGTCAGGTACAGGAAGTTGGTATAGCTGGGGAGGTAGGTAGGGGAGGTTAACAGACAAGACAAACAAGACGCATACAGGGGTGGTGTATGACACATGTGGGGGGGATACACAATTGACGGGGACGGATGTTTGGATATCTCCAGCCCCTAAGCCCACAGATAGCAACAGTGGAACTGAGATCCCCACCCATGGGCAGTTGCCACTGTGCCTTCACTGCCCAGGATGAGGCTGTGCTGGGGGCTGTGTAGGATGGGCAGCAGGCACACCCATGAGTTGTGCCACCCGTGCCTCAAGCTGGCATAGGGGCCCAAGCACAGCATGCCTGATCTCCCTACGCACCACAGTCCGGACACTATGGAGGGTGAGTGGATGTTCTCCTCCGGCCACACTTGCAGAGGGGGGACGAGCCCCATCCCCTGCAGCACTTCCACCCACAGGTGGCACAGGGCCACCAGAGGAGGGTCCGGCCTGGGCACTACTGCCAGGTGCACTCGCCAGCTGAGGTGGGAGAGGTGGGTCCGCTGGAACCCACCTTCCCTGTCGTCCTATGTTTTGCATTATTTTATGACAGTTTGGGTTAGTAACTTACAATACCATTCACAATTAGTTGTAACAGCATGCATTAGTATTCCCATTAACCAAACACCCATAAATTCAAGCCATTGAACAGCAAGCATAACACATGCATAATTTGAACAACAATACACAATCCAACAACATGCAGGGTTTATTGAACGCAACAGGCCATCAGGTTTGGATGTATGAACAGGACACATGCATCAACGCACATGCAGATATGTATGAACCAACAGGACAAATGTCCAGGGGAGTTAATTGTGAAGACACATACCCATTTCATGTGGAATGGATTATTTGTGGTTATAGGGTAGGGTGAAGAAATATTTCATTAACAACTTCAAATACCTATACATATGCTGTACATTTCTACTACATGCAGATATATACACACTACAGGTCTGACTACAGTTTCCTATGTGTAAACTTATGCATGTTCGTGATGGGAATGTTACTGCTACATTAATATGCATTGCATTTTTATTCATACACATTCATATCTGGCTCTGTTCAGCTACAGCATCCTGCTACATTTGCTTTATATGGCTCTAGACAACTGTGGATGTTTGGTATTTCATACAACCATGCTATCTGCATATTGCAAATGTACAGCAACATATCCAAATTGTGGGACACACATTCCAGCTTCAGTACTTTATTCCACACATTTCACTGTTTGGTTGTGCCTGTCACATTAATTTCATTCTGTACTGACTGGAGTATACTTTATTCAGGAGTTATTACAACTTTATTGGTGGATTCATACCTCTTTCTCACACTCTCACTTGTTTTATTTTTACAATTCAGGATAGTACTTAATTCTAGGCTTTATTGACGTGTTTTACTTGGTTACAACAATCCTTTCCAACAGTCTCACTTGTGTCATGTTTCAGATTTTAAATGGGGATATATATCACACATGTGTTTTACTCAGCTTGTGTAACTGTAATTTACAGCCTGCTGCAGGTTATGTACTATTATATTACAGGTGGAACATCTTTATTTCAGACTTGTTTCATTTTTATTTTTGGATTGCAGGCTGCATCACACTTATGTAATCACACAGTACTAGCAGAATCTCTCTTACACTGTTACTTGCACTTTTTATTAATAGGTGACTACACTGCACTCTTTTGCAAGCTGTCATACTTATATTTTTTAACAGTTACAGGGAGAGAATTACTAACCTGCCTGGTGGCGCAACCGCACAAGCCTATCAGCATAGGCTCGACAATTCATGGAACGGACACCTGCAGCTGTAATATAAATGAAGTATTATTGGAATACACATCTCCATAATATCAGCTAGGTTAACTTCTTACATAAATAATTACATGTAACTTACTCAGTAGTGGGGCGTTGGACATTTGCTGGGCCTCCTGGATCCAACGGTTCAGTTGGTCCTGCTTCCATCTCTTCAGGTCCGCATGGTGGTGACGGACCTGTTCACCAGTCCTTGGTATTCCTGTGGCACTGGTGAGATCATGTGCCAACCAGTCCCACGCCTCAGCCTTGTATGCTCCCCACAGGACCTGGCCCTGCATGAGTTGGGCCTCATGATCATGTACGAGGAGCCAAACCATATATTTGGACTCCTCAATGCCCCACCTCTGTGCTCGGAAGCAACAACCCTCTCCTACACCTGCCATCCTGACTGCAAATCGATTCCACAATCAGTTATGCTGTGTATTCCCGCCTATGGGGCTTTTATACGCCGTTTCTCCCACACTTACCTGTGATTGGCCATTTTGGAAATGTATCAGCTTCACAAAACCTGCTTTGTCATGCTTCTCTTTCCATTCATTCCTATATATATGCTATTACTGCATTTCTAAGAGCAACTGTCATGGCGTAGTGGTTCGGTACTTTGACTATGGTGCATGGTATCCTGAGTTCGAGCCTGGCCATTGCTTTTTTTATTTTATGACTGTCTACACAGGCTAGGAGGTGTGTCTGTGTAAAGGCAGTTTTGATACAGCTTGCTCAATGTTGCCGGCCGGTTAGCTTGTTGGCGCGGTGCGCAGCTCCGTGCAAATGGTTTACGCATCATTTGGCTGTCAGCACGCATATTACGCTCAGCTCAGCTATGGGCACACAGTTTCAGCATGTTAAAATGCTGCTCAACCCCGGGCACTCATTTTACACCTGTTAAACCACTGCTCACCACAGATATACTCAGCTTGTTAGAGTGTAGCTCAGCTATAGGCACTTTTGACATTTTTTTTTTTTTTTATTATCACACATTTCTTCAAAATACATGGCCCATTTCATTACATTTTACATAAAATATAATTTTATATATGTACATATATGTCAGGGAATTGTTCCGTGCTTATTTCACTAAAAATAAAAATTGATGTTGTGGGGGCTCGAACCATGACTGCCTCCTCTTCAGCTGACGTCTCTACCGTTACGCTATTTCTTCTTGGCTTACTTTGCATATTTAGATCTTATATGCTTTTCCACTGACTGCTTACTGTGGCTAAGCGATGGGAACGTCCGCGCAAACGAGCGCAATCACGGGCAAACATCTTTAAAACTTATAAAAAAAATATAACATGTTCATTTTTACATTTTATGTTTATAGTCTGTGGGGGCATGTGTTGTGTTGTGTTTGTTGACATTTACGCGGACTCTGTCTTGGGGGTTTACTTTTGGGACTGTTACTCTTCTGGGGGCATGTCCGTTTGCAGGACTCGCCCTGCGGACACGCCCCCTACTTTCTTACACAGACTGTGTTAGCCTTGGGTATGAGTCAGCATGCCCTCATGAATATGCATGACATGCTGACATCACACCGTTTAACTGCAGCCTTCGTGTAAGACTTGTAACTCTTACACGGAGGCTTTGTGAATCCTGCCCAAAGTCTTACCACAAAAACATGGGGTAGTAAGGGAAGGGAAGGGGATAAATCGAATGTCATCATGGAAGTATCGAATAGAGAAAAATATAAAGCAATTAATACAAGAAGTGTCACTGTTTGAAGAGTATAGAAGAGGGAACAGAATAACAAAAATACTCAGAAAGATAGATGTGATAAAACAATGCACAGTATCAGAACAGATCAGGAGCTATAGTGAACTATCACAAATAATAAACTAAAAATATCAGTACAGGCAGAAAAGCTTAGAAGATATGCAAATAAATATGAAGGAAAAGTAAAAAATAAGCAATTTAGTGATCACCCAAAAAAAAAAGTTTTATCGAGATTTGGGAAACAAGGCAAAAGAAACTGAAACATCACCAAAAACAAAAAGGAGAAATAGATGCACTTTGGAGAAATATCTATAAAGATCCTGTGGAACATAACAAAGATGCTAAATTAGAAGAAGTAAAAGAAAGAATAAGAAGTTCAAATGTACAGGATTTGAAATGGGATGAAGTAATGGTAACTGTACCCCCCACACACCCCGCTAATTATATATACTATTTCCAAGATCACACTACAGTCAGGAAAGTGCAGGTTTCCATATTCCTAAGTTAGTGGTAAGTAAGTGCTCCATTGTCCTGTTTGGCTTTCTTGATTTTGGATGACTATCATCGTTTGATGTATAGTGTTATGATAATTCGGCCTTTCAATTAAAGTTAGGTTCGATGTTTAGTGTTCAGTGAACAGCCGGTCAATGAATGTGCTGTTCAACAAATAAACATAGATCTGATTATATATATTCCCCATTCTGAAGGAGGTATGGGCCTCCTCAAAATTGATTACATGTATAGATCTGCAACCATGGGACTGCATACATATCTGCTGACCTCACAAGACCCAAATGTAATGAAAGTTTTGAAACTTGAGGAGCATATGTCTAAGATGACTTCCCTGCTTAGTGTAGTAGAAGCATTTCGGCATCAAACAGGAATAGAAATCAAACCAGAAGTAGATAAAAATCAAGCAGCGACTGAATGTGCCAAAAAAATATATATAAGGTGAAGGATCAGATAAAAAGGCAAGAAATTTGGAAAATGCATAACTATAGTTGCAAGTATAGAAAACTCTTGGAACAACTTCATGTTGATCAGGATCGAATGCAATAATGGTTAAGGAGAGGTGAATTTAAGCCAAAAGATGAAAGGTTAATATTGGCGGCCCAAGATAGTAGGTTATGTACACGTTGGTTTACAAAGTATATTGAACATGAGGGAGAAACAGACAAATGTAGGTTCTGTAAAACAAAATTGGAAACAGTCACACATCTTCTTGCTGGTTGTGATACACTAATGGCAGAAGGACTGTATACAGAAAGCCATAATAATGTGGCAAGACTGTTGCAATGGGAAGTGCGCAAACATTATACTACTGAGGTAGCTAAAAAAACAGGAAACATGAGCCACAAACCATCATAGAAAATGATGAAGTTTATATCACATTAGATCATCCATTACCAACAATTCAAAAAATAGATGCGGGAAAAACAGATTTAATAGTCCATGAAAAGAAGACAAAAGTAGCATTGATCATTGCAATTACTGCACCCAGTGACTACAGTGTTTTATGTACAGAGAGACACAAATTCATAAAATACCAGGGTTTGCAGGCAGAAACAAAGGCAGTGTGGAAGAAGGATACCCAGACAATTCCACTAGTAGTAGGAGCAATGGGTCTTATAAAAAAGAATTTTCAATGGTACATCGGTAGGTTACTGATACATGTAACTCCATACGAATTACAGAAGGAGTCATCGCTTGGGATACTGTAGATGCTTCAAAGAGCACTTCTGGCTAGCATCAAAGATTGAAACAATACTAATTTCATGAACTTTAATCATAATTTGACTTAGGAATGGGGACCATTCCCATCATGGTATTAGAAACCCAAAAGACTTGGAGAAATTAATAAAAAACAGGCATCTCACACATCCACTTTAGCAGCATGTTTACAAAACAAAACATAATCTTTCTCGGCTTAATCTAGAATGTTCATTACAACTCTGTCATCTATTAACTGAAACTTCCTAAAAAATCTCCCCTTAAATGATGCAGTAAATGAATTCAGTACAACTTTCATGAATATCTTAAATAGGCATGCACCTCCTAGAAGAAAGAGACTAAAAACAAATTGGGCAATTTGGCTATCAAATGAGAGTAGAATGCTAATACAGGAAAGACAAAATGCATGGAAAAATGGCAAAAACATAAAATACCACAATATCTTGAAATTTTCAGAATGTGTCACACTAGTGCTAAAAAGCAAATTAATGAAGACAATAAACTATACTCTAATAAATTTCAGAATAATAGTAAACAGAACCCTAAAAAATTCTGGACAGACATTAAAGAAAGCTTGCATCAACCCTCTCCCAAGAACTCATCACTTGAAACTGCAGTAGAATTCAGATCTTATTTCATAGATGGTATAGTATCTCTAACCAAGGATTTCCCAACATTCTAACCCTAACCCTACCCAGCAGCCATGTATCACCATATCCACTTTCACCTTCAAACCTGTGCCCACATGCTATATAAAACTACACTTAAACAAACTGAAACCATGCTCTACTTCAGCTGATGACCTTCCAAATGCGTACCTAAAAATAGCAGCTGATGGCATTGGCTACTCTGTCTGAATCCTTATAAATAGGTCAATCCAGGAATCCAACATTCCCTTTCTCTGGAAAAGTCACACATTATACCTCTGCCGAAAGGAGAACATTTAACAGACATTGCTAACTTTAGACCTATAACAATCTAAACCCCCTCTCCAAGATTCTCGAAAAATGTATTCAAAACCAATTGCTAAACTATCTCCTGCAGGAGGAACTCCTATTTTCCACACAACATGGCTTTCATCTTTCCCATAGTGCTAACACTACCTTCTAACCTATATAGATACTGTTAATAAAGCTAGAGATAATGGCAAACTAGTCTCCTTCATATTTCTAGACTTGTCTAAAGCCTTCAACACAGTTTGTCACAGAAAACTCTACTTCAACTGCATTAATTAGGTCCTTCTCAACCCACCCTTCTTTGGTTCTAAAGCTACCTATTCAATGGGTATCAGTTAGTAAAATACTACCCCACCCGCCCTCCATTCCTCCCAGTCACCATCAGTCTACCACAAAGCTCTGTCCTCGGTCCCCTCCATTTCAACATTCTCACCAATGCCCTCCACACATCCACATTACAGGACTCCCTAATGCAATGCACAGATAACTTCACACTTGTTTGCACATCAGACAACAACAACAATTTAAACATGGCTTTGTAACTCACAATTCATGTTCAATCCTAAAAAAATACTTTTTTTTCTCAAAATCTCTCTCCCAAGAAAAAAAAAACTAAATTTAAAGTCCTCTCTTTGATAATACAACCATTGAAATGACTTCTCATAGCAAGTTGTTTGGGATGATAGTGGATGATACTCTTAAATTTGACCTACATATACAAATTTTCAATAGAAAACTCATCAAAAGCTAAGGATGCTTTATAGAGCCAAGTACTATATCACTGACACAACTAACGATGCACTTGCCACTACATATTCTACCCTCATTTCCTTATGGTGCTCCCATCCTTACTATTCTTCAGGCTTTACAAAACCAAAAACTTGAACAATGCTATAATAAAGTTGCTAAATTTGAAGTAAATACCACTTTCAGAACCCTCCACTATATAGCACTAAAACGCCTAAATTGGTTAGAACTACCCCATTAACTAACAAATACACAGCTTCTTACCACCTATAACATTATCTAGAATCCATCTGCTTGTCCAGCACTAAATACCATTCTTCACAACTATGCTCCAAGTTGATCATTATAATCCAATGACCAAAAACTCCTGTCTATATACAAACCTATCAAATCTGCTGGGCATTGTATGTACTCACACTGTGTTGCAAAGGCCTGGGACTCCTTATCTCTAGCCATCAGGTTAATACCCTCCTTCCCATCTTTCAAAACCATTCTGAAAGACCTTCTAGCCAAAAGCTATCTCTGTTCTTGCTGCACACCAGGAAAAAACTATATCCCTAAATGTGAACAAATACCTGTGCATACCTTACATCTCCTTACTCTCCCATCTTCACTCACTTCCTTAATTCTATCAATTTCTCTCCCCTTGCTTTCTCTCTAAATATACCATAACCTGCTTTTCTCTGCCTTTTCTATTGCAATTCCTGTTTGTATTATACTAACTTACCTTTAATTTGTCTATAATCTAGCTAACATTTCTGTAAATATTAAATCCATTGCTATGTCTAATTTTGTATGATTATTTAAACTGGAGTAATTTTTGTATTATTTTTAAAGACTGTAAAATTATTATTCTGAAAATGTTTCATAATACTTTGGAGCTTTTCTCCTTGGGCCACCACTGAAAATGGACTCTACCCAGAAGGAGTTTTCTAATTAATTAAATAACTAATTAAATTGAGAGGATTGTGGTGCTCCTGTAATTTGGTAAGTTGTATCTAAAGATCAGATTGTACCATCAAGATTTACTGAGTTGCAAAAGCTTTTCATTTACTTATTTTTGCATCTGCTAATGGAAGAGATCAGCAAAAGGGATTTGTACCCCTGTGCCACAGACCAAATCTGACACTGCACACGCTTTTGACCATATTAGTATTCTCACTAGTGTTTTGCAAATAACCATGTCTCCCAGTTGGAAGCCCATGAAGGAAGAAATATATAAAATGAGATGAGAATGTATAATGGAGTTTAAAAATTTGTTATACACTTTTTGGCCATCAAGTCTTCCAACACCAACCATTAAACTGATCCTCACTGACTCATTTGTCCCACACTTTCTAGCATCCAAGGGCACTGGGCATAGGAGATGAGAGCTGCAAACAGTGACTAGTAAGAAGATTCTTCCAGGTTTCATGTTTGAGATGTGCTTACATCAAAGTAGCATGGTCTGCTTGGTGTAGTCTGTTACAGTGCTTAACATATAAAGACATGATTTAATTTAATTAAATTTATTTATTTATTTAAAATGTGTTCACCAAGGTACTGCACTGATCCACCTAGACCATTTTCAGGTTTAGCTCAAGATGAAATACAACAACAACAAAAAAGAAACAATAAATTTTAGTAAAAGTCAGTGTAACAGTAGTAATGTAAGCACAAGCATGCTGGAAATTATAAGTCAGGATGGTATGTACCATCAGTGAACACAACCATAAGCAAACATGAGACAAGAATTGAAACAGTAAAACAGGAAAGAAGAGTATCCCTACACAAACATAGCATGTTATTGTATAATGTTTCTATGGAGGAAATAGCATACAGGAAACAAATTATTTGCATCATATTTAATTGTTTAGCATGGGAGATTAAGCAGAGAAATGCATGCGTCAAATAAGCAGAAGTGGAGACAGGAGAGAGAGACATAAAAACTGGGAAAAGAAGAGTTGGATGGAGAGAGAAATGGGGCAGTGTGCACTGGACTCAGTCACATCAGCTGTCTCTTTCCCAGGTTTACAATAACTTTGAAATAGTACAGGAATTTGAGGAAATATTTAATGATAAACCAGGGTGTATCCACTTGGTGAAGCAGCATTGAACCAGCAGCCCATCAAACAGGCCCCTCACAGACTACTTATAGAAGAGTTATGTGAATTAAACAGACTATGAGAGGGGAACTGCAGAAGATGTTAGGTCTAAGGGGTAATCCAGTTGGCTAATACTGTATTTCTGTTTTCATGTTTTTTTAACATAATAAATAAATATATTATTTTGTTTTAAATAGACAGTAATATCATATATATTCCTGATACCTCATTTCAAATAAATCAAGTCCATGAGTCCACTTAGTGGCAGATATCTGTAGTTTTACATGGGGTGGTTCAGCTGGAGAGCCCCACTGAAATTCTTCAGATCAAGTCCCACAATTACTAAGGTTGGCCCTAATACTGCAGTACTGCTCGGTGTTTGATAAAATGCTTTAGTTTAGTCACCTTATGTCTTTCTCCTTCATATGCATCCTCCAAATGAAACCAGTGCTGTATTAGGGAGGTTGCACAATATGGTGTCTTGGTGTTCATGCTATACAACCTCCATGATATACCCATTCATTTTAAAATGGAATGCTGCTTAACTAATGGCGCCAACTGTAGCTGTGCAGCTCAGGGCTATGCAGTGACAATCTACTGAAAAGAACCCCTACCTTTAGTTGCCCTAGTTACACAATAGGAAATTCACAGACTTTACTGGAGGGATTTAATCTGATTTAGAGGGACACTCATTATGAATATCTCTGAATCACATTATAACAATCATAGGGATTTAATACAATTCATGTAGGAGTAGTGGAACACCTACACAGAAGGTGCCATGGGTGTGTATGAGAATTCCCCCTCGGCAGCACACTTTGCATATTAATGAAGGCACATTACTGACGGAGAGCCATGTTACCTGGCTAATGAATCAGTGTAAGGAGTGTGTTACTGTGTCTAGAGATGAGTAACACACTCCCTGCACTGTCAAAGTGCTGGATATCAATGTATTTAAAAAGTATATTCATTTTATTTATTTATTTATTTATTGTGTTTGTGTGTGTGTGTGTGTGTGTGTGTGTGTGTGTGTGTGTGTGTGTGTGTGAGTGTGTGTGTTTGCATGGTGTGACATGGTGCGCAGCAATGGGCACATGCCAGACATCTAAAAATAGAAACCAGACACATTTAATTATTTAGGAAATGTCAAATTTAAGCATAGCTGAGTGGGTATGTGCAGTGTGCTGCAGTGTTAGCAGTGTTTAAACACAGTGGATAGATATATGTAAAAGTATAACAGCCTTTCCCATGGCCATGTAGCTGAATGGTTTGAGTGATGGCCTTATGTGCAGTAGGTATAGGGTTTGAATACACACACTGGTTATTTTGTAAATACGTAGTATGAGACATCTTTTAAAATTCCGATTTATTTTGATTACACAGACAGGTTATTAAATTTATTTTGCAAATACACATGTATGAGAAGTAGTACTAAATCTTGATTGAATTTTGTATGAATACACGGACAGGGTATGAAGCATTTATGTTGCAAATACATAATTATGAGAAGTATGTGTAAACCCTTGATGGAATACTGTATGTATGCACAGACATGTTATTAAACATTGCAGTTTGCAATTACACAATTTTAAAATGCATTATTAAATCCTGCTTTGCTGCGCTTAGCTAAGCTCTGGCTAAGCACAGCTAAACCTTGCCAAGCACTGCGTAAACAAGGACTGTTTTAGCTGTGTTTAGCTGGCTTGCACATTGCTGTGTGAAGCACCGCTAAGCAATGCCTGTATAAGCACTGTTCAGCCCAGCTAAGCTTTGCTAACATTGCCAGTTTAAGCACTGCTCAGATGAAATCAGCAGGTTTGCATAATGCTAAGCAAAGTTCCAATTTTTAAAAATGGCCCAATGACAGTAAAGGGCAGGAAAATAGGCTTATTTAAGTGCAACAGGCAGGAATACAGCCACAATCTGTTGGAGTTTGATCTTGACAGAGATTATGGCAAGAGTTGGAGAGGGTGAGCGTTTTCGGGTACACCATGTGGGCATTCTGGAGTCCAGGGTCATGGTTGGACTTCTTGTAAAATACCATGATGTCCGGCTGTTGCATGGCCAGTGTCAGGGTTTGGAATACAGATTGTAGGTCTGGGACCATCTGGCTTGTGATATCACCAGTGCAACTGTTATCCCCTGCATAGGTGAGCATGTGCGTTATCACCCTTGGCCATCTGGGTCCAAGAAGCTAGAGATGGGAATGTTGAACCTGTTTTTAAGTATTGTTATCATTGTTTTACCAAATTCTACTTTGAATGTGTGATAGACAGGTATGCATAATGGTGTGTTGCTCTCCCCACAGCTGTAGAGAAGAGAGCATGCAACCTGGACGCCCATGCAGGATACTTGACCAACTTGTGCCGACAGTGTGATGAGTACAGCTGCATCTTGAAAGCTATAGTCATGTAAACAAGAAAGAGTAAATTAGTAACTACCAGTAGGTATATTCAGTTTTGATTGTACTGCAATGAATGTGGTCATGGACCTGGACTGATATAACTGAGTAATGCCAGGTACAGTTCAATAAAGATGAAAGCATGAAACCTGATAATGTTAAGGAAATAAAGTTACTACTGCATTACTACTGTTAAGGAAATAAAGTTTTTACTGCATTCATTGTAGAATTATAGCTGTATTGCAACACCTGCATTATCTGAACTGTTCATCATAAAAGACTGTAGACATATAACAATCACTGCATGAAGTTACCCCTAATAAAGCAGTGTTGTGCAGCATGTCTGTATTTTGGGCTGTTGGTCATGAAATTAAGTACTGCATCTAATGTGAAGTAAAAACAAGAATAATACAACTAAGTGACTGAAGGTTTGCTAATAAAGAGTGTTTTGCTAAACCGTAGATGTGGAGCTGTACTACAAAGTATAATGCATAATGATATCTGTTCTACACTAAGATCTAAACTAATAATAGGAAAGGCCAAACTATATTGTGTATTTCAGGATTGTCTTGTGTTAACCATTGCATTTCAGCTATATGCATTCCTGCTCTTAGGTATGTTGCTGCAGGCAAGTATGAAACTGTAATAGCTGTAGACTGCAAATATAACATCTGCAACTGTATATGGGTCAGGTAGCCAACCCAGCACTATGATATGGTCTGTACACATCACACATATTCCCACCTACTAGGAGTTAATTGTCTACACCTGCATTCCAAGTATTAATATACAGTTCACCTACTATCTCTTTCATGCATGAGTCTCATGCATGTGTGTTCAAGTGTCACTGCAGTCTTGTATAACACTCTACCTCTATTACCAGGTCATATTTTGTTACCAGGTGAGCTCTCGGCACATATCAGTCAAACAATATTCAGCAGTACCTCAGTTTGATAAATGGCAAGTGTGATGTACATTTTGTCACACACAGACTGGGGTTTGAGTCCAGGGACAACTACTAGTAAATATTTATAGAAACACTTATGCATTGCTAACAGATGTTCTCCCCCGCAGGAATGACAGGTAAATAAATGGCTGTACTAGCTGTTAGAATGGGTTAATAATTTCTGTGTTCTGATGTATACCAGAGTGTTAACAGTATTGCTCAGCAAGGTGATAAGACATGAGTAAATAAAGCCAACAAGTACAATAGTCATAAAAGTGAATGAAATAAATAAAATTGTGTAATCTTGCTATGGCTGTATGCCTAGTGTGTCTGTGAATGTCTGCTGATAGTCTAACCCCATGCCTGCCAAGAACAGCATGATAGGTAAACTCTCTGTACTGTGCACAATACATGTCTCTCAAGTGTCCACGCTGTCATGGACTGTGATCACTGTTGCCATAGCCCTTGGACACAGATTTATCATCCACTGTATTTATGTCAATAGCACAGTCACACTAAATCAGTCCACAGTAAACCTTGGTAGTCGTATATGCCCCCCTGACATGTAATAGTCCCCTGCAGCTGTGTACCTGTAGGTGTTACAGCTTGGTCCATACTGTCTCATGCAGATAGCTTGAGAGATATGTAGGTGCAACAGAAGCTATAGGACACTTGTATACATAAAGTAAGACCAGTAGAGAATATAGGAGTACTGTTGCAAACAATATAGCCTATACCAGTGGTAACAGAATGTATTTCTCTCTCACCCCACCCCTTATCTGCAGGGCCTATATTATATAGATGAAAAATCAAAATATCGAAAGCTCACATGAGCGTAAATGCATTAATTCGAAATCGCTACCCCTCCGCTAAATATATATTCCAACTCCAAGATCACACTACAGCGAGGAAAGGGAAAATATTCTGATCCTCACTGTACTGCGATCTAAAAAAATAAACATCGAGTTTCTGCATTTACGCTCATGTGAGCATTCGACATTTTGACTTTTTGTCAATCTAAAGTAGAGTCTATCTGCATTATAATTTATTATTTTTATCCACCAGGTATAGTTTACTTTTAACGTATGTTGTTCTCAAAATGTTATGTTGGGCCTTGTGTTTTATTATTTTTATGTATTACAATGGTTGCATACTAAGATACCTTGTTGAATTACCTATGTTGCTGGCCTTATGCTGTAACTGTTACTGACATGCTGTTACTATACTGACTGTTATCTCACTTATTGTTGTGTTCCATATGCTATCCAATGTTATGTTACTGAGCCAATTTTAACATTCTGGCATGTTGCTATAATTAACCAAATGTTCTGTTCATTACTAACTATGCTTCGAAATATCTCAACACCATAGCTCGACTGGGTAGGTCGGTTCCTGGCGACCCACCTACCCTACCTCAGCTAACCTTGGCACCGGTTCCCAGCACATTTGGAAGCCAACTTAGTGCTGTCCCCTCTGTTGGTCCTGCACCACCTACATGTGGACCCACCTCAGAAGATGGGGCCTGTCCCCCTCTGGGACCAGGCATGGAAAGGGGGTTGTCACCCAGAAACAGCTGCCAGGGATGATGCACAGGATCATACAATGATGCTATGAAGATCTCTTGCACCAAATTGAGGGCAGACTGGCCAACCTGAGGGGCAAGGTGGCCCCGGTGCCCAGCTCCCAGCACAGCCACCTTTGGGGGCAGTGAAGGAGCAGGGTTGACTGCCCATGTGTGGGGAGCTCAGTCTCACTTCTGCCATCTGGGGCACATGACTCTCCAATTGCCAACACCCTCCCCGTCCAAGGTGTTTACCCCCCCCCCATGTGTCATACACCACCCCTGTATGCTGATCTTGTTTGTCTGGTCTGTTTGCAAACCTCTCTTACTCAACTTACCTCCCCACATGTACCCATATCCCTTCCCCATCATCCCACTCTCTCCTTAAAAAAAAGGACATCTGTCCCACAAAAAAAAAATATTGCCCATACAAAGCTCTTCATTTCACACCTGCATCCACTGGACACATTTTAATAATTACATGACTCAATCAACACATTTTTTTTGCCCTCAGAGGCTTCAAATACCAAATTGTCTACAACTTGCACAGCTGTTGCTGTACAAGAAATGGAGAGCTATGGTCCTTGCCTACACCCATCCTGCACATTCCTACCTGCCTTTCACAGTTTTTCCCCTTGCTTGCCCCCATTTCACCACTTTCCTATCACTCCTTTTTTCTTCTCTTTTTTGTTGTAGTTAGCGTGGGTTTTAGTGGAGCTAAGTGGCTCGCCATGCAAACCTGCCTTAAACACCGTCTGTGTTTCTGACACTGTTAGGCACATCTGAAATACAGCTTCCACTGCCAAGTCTCAAACCCAGGGCCCTGTCCTCTACAGCACAGTACATTAGCCTACTAGGCCACTCAGCTGTGAAATGAAAAAGGTGTTTCCATAAGCATACCCTGATTGCCAATGACACTGCTTGTACAAATAATAGGAAAATTGACAGTGTACTTGAGACTGTGATGCAGACACCAAACCAGTACATAGCCAAATAAATAATGATGGATGTACTTGAGGCCTAGGATATTAGGTATAGCTGACAAGTGCACAGACTGTTGCAGAATGTACACAGTTGTGCCACCTGCTGTTGGCACAGTTGGCACAAAACCTATTCTATGTGTTGAAGTACTGGCAAGTCAGTACAGATTGAGGTTACAAAATCATGCAGTTCAGTGTTACACGTCATACCCATCAGAACACACATGCTAATGCCAGTCATGTAACAGACTGTATGCATGCACATATATCTTGGAAATACATGTGCTGTAGTATTGGCTCAGTATCTCAGTCTGCTAAATTTCTAGCATGCTATAAATTTTGCCACTACAGTCCTGGGTTCGAATTCACTGTGTTGCATTTCAATGATATGCTTGTGAATACAACAAATAATGCCTGGGTCCTGCAAGTTTAACCAAAACAGGTTGCTGCTACTGAATTCACTGCTACCCATCTTAGCATGTCAAAGGCCTGTAGGTAGGGACACACTGCACAAATATGTATAGGCTACCTATATGTCACCTAACACTTCTCGATTGGTACTGTTACATAACATATGTACCTTAAGCACATGCCTCATCTGGACTGTTATGGGTGCCCTCACCCTGGCTATGCTGTAACAACAGAGCTCACCCTGCTCCCTCACTGACACATACAGCTTGCTGTCCTCCAATGTGTTCACACTGCCCAGTATGACTCCTGGGAAAAATGCAGTAGCTGCAGTCTACAACATATGTGGCAGTATGTTCAGCTACCTGCTACAGATGTACCATGCCTCACAACCACTTAGAACAAGGGATCTACACAACACCCATACAAAAAGGGTGGGGGTCAAAGGTCAAGCTACAGGGGACATGTGTCACAGTCTTCCCCTACAAACATACACAGCTGCTAGACCAGCAGATACTGCAGCAGCATGCATATTCTGATGCATATAAAGCATGACACTCACATCTGTCTTCCTCCTTACTGACCTCAACCCACGTTGTTTAATAGAAAACTGCCACATAATCAGAAAGTCTGTCAACAATGGCCAAACATAGCATACAAAACTGTGGACATACCACATAAATCCCTACAATGGACAATATTTCTACCTACCCTCTGTGATGCTGTAGTCTCTACAACTCCATAATGTTCATCTCACAGACTAGAAAAGGGGCCAAGGCCTACAAGAAGGCTTTAAATATAGTATTGTTGTGCCATGCCATTGGTTAGTGAAAGTGTAACCCAGATGTTCTGGATGCAATTAGCAAGTCTGAGCCACAGATTGGTGCAAAGGGCATGATGATGCATTTTGTGGTATTCAGCTTGAGAAAAAATAAAATCATAGAGCCAGCATACAGTTACCTGAAAAACTTTAATTAATAATAAAACATAAAAATTCAATGAATTAGCTTTGAGATGGGATTATCTAAATGACAACAATTGATTGTTTTGTTCAACACTGAGGAAGGCTGTGACAATATCCGGCCGAAACCAGTCTGATTTTTTTGTTGTTTTTTATGTTTTATTATTAATTAAAGTTTTTCAGGTAACTGTATGCTGGCTCTATGATTTTGTTTTTTGGCAATATGTTTTGAGCCGTGCATTTGCCCTCACGCAGGAAGTTACTTTTAGATATTCAGCTTGAGACCAAGTTTCTGACACCTATCATTTGTCTGAATGAGACCTCCTTGAGGATGTCAACATCACTAGTGGATGTGGTGACAGCACCCAGCATGCAGTCATCTGCAAACTTGGTCAGCCATAGCTTACTGGTTTTGCCCTGCACCTCAGAAAAGTATATCACAAATAACAGAGGCCCCAAGACAGAATTCTGGGTACACCACTTGTTATGGGTCTACTGCTTCAGGTGGCTTCCCCTACGTTAACTAGGTGGGTTCTAGCAGTGCACCACTTTGCTACCCATCTGGTAACATATGGATTGCTGCCTAGTGGAGAGAGTTTTATCTATTATGGCTGAGTGGGTAATAGTGTCAAAGGCTTTGGCCAAGTCAAGTTAGGAGGTGCGCACATTCCTCCCCTTGTCCATGGCTTTGGTGACTTTTTCAAAAAAGTCTACCAAATTTAACAGACATGAGCTCTCCTTGATAAAGCCAAACTGTATGGGATTGAGTATTTGGAGGTTGCCAATGTCCTTGTTAATGGAGTCCATGATAATCAGTTCCATGGCTTTGCAGATCAGGCTAGTTAGGCAGATGGGTCTATAAATTTCTTGGATCAGTGAACACTCCACCTTTATGCAAAAGGATGACAGTGGCTGTCCTCCACTCAGCTGGGACAAAGCCATTACTCAGCCTTTGGTTGAATAGGGTGTCTAATGGTGCTGCAGGTTCCTGCCTGAGTTCATATAGGTTGCAGCTTGGGATGTTATCAGGCTGTATGTTTTGCCTTTGAAAGAGCAGTGATCACCTGTTCCCTACATATAAGGGGAAGGGGCAGATACTGGGGATGTCCTAATCTACTGATGGGGGTGACAGAGGGCTGAAGTTCTCACAGAATCTGTCAGCAAATTTGCTGCATCTACGGCATTTGACTATGTAGTGTCCTTGACCACCACTTCTGAACAGATCTGGGTGCTTCCTTTGATGTTGCAGACATATGTGAAGAAGGACTTATGATTGTCTGTAATAGATATTACCATTTTGGACTCAAAGTTTGCTTTGGAGGATTTCAGTAGTGCTCTCATTTGCTTGTTCAGGCTAAGTGGACTTTGCTTCCAATTGGGCACCTGCTCCTTCTTAGCCTTTGACAGCAATATTTCACTCGTTATAGAGTCTATTTATTGCAGATGTCCACCAGACAGGTTTACTTATCCTTGCAGAGGACGATGTAGTCCTGTTGGGTATTATTGATTTCATGCATCTATATACATGCTCACATAGTGCTTTGGTGTAGTTTTGGGTATTGATGCCAGTTCCTACAGAGGGGGAGGGGCTGTGAAGCTGTTTATACCATGCCTCAGGAGGCTGTAATCAACATGGAAGACATGTCTATGCCTGACTCTAGTGAGATGGGTATTGTTGAAGATGGTGACTTCGAATGTTACCGCTTTATGGTTGGATCTTACCAGGGAGGATGATACTGTAGGGATGCTGCAGTGGTTACTCATGTTGTTTAATACCATGTCCAAAATATTTTCACCTCTTGTGGGGGTATCATCTAGCTGTTCAAAGGTGTTTGCATTGACAACATTGATGAATCTCTGGGCACTGGTGTTCTGGCATGAGTAGTTGTTCCAATCTATGTTTGGGTAGTTAAAGTCATCCAGGATCAAGGTAAAGGGTTGAATTCTGATAGAGTCGAAAAGGTCCATATAGGCAGAATGGGCATCTTGAGTTAGATTCAGGGGATAGTAGCTAGCTATGATTTGAATAGGGATCTTGCAATGGTTAACTGCACCTTGAGTGTCTCCTGGGTGTCATACTGTTTGACCAGCCTGGAGGTGTGTATGTCTTTGATATATATTGAACCTCTACCTCCTTTGGGTTTACTGCTCACATTTTGGCATCTGAATGTATGATAGGATGGGTATCCAGGTAAGGCTGGGGTGCTTTCTGCAGCTGTGAACCAGGTTTCTGTGACTGCACAGATGTCAGCATTTTCCAGGGTTAAGAATGCTTGCAGTGAGTGCAATTTTATGTTTAGACTCCTAGTGTTTATCAGCATGATCTTTAATATGTGTTTTATTGACATTTATATGTTGGTAGTTTTAACCTCATTGCTTTTCCTAAAAAAGGCACTAAGGGGAGTCATGAACCTTTGCCAGAAACTTGAAGCCCAGGTAAGACAGATGCATACCATCTCTGGCAAATCATCGTGGTCTGTTGATCATATCTTCCCAGGCTGTCAGGTACTGGACCCCCCCCTAGAATGGCACCAGAAACTAAGCCAATTGTTAAAGTCAATCATTTCCTGTTTGTATTGAGGCATCATACTGGGTGATGGCAGAATGCTGCTTAAGGCTAGGGAAATACCTGCCTGTGGTACATAATTAGCAAGCTCAGTCATGTCTCTCATCATATAGTCCAAGGAGGTACGTCTCACATCAGTCATAACAGTACCTGTTGTTGAGAGACATCAGTGTGTATCTGATATGGCAGATTCTGGCACCTGACAGACAACTAACCATGAATTTCTCCTTATCCAGCCTGGTGGGAGGCACATTTATGTGTCTCACAATGAAGTCTGCTATGACTAATATGTTGGGTTTATGGTGAAGCCTTAGTGGCTGTGAGAAACATGTGTGTGGACTATGAGTGGTATGTGGTGTGGAGGGCTGTGGAGATCATGTGTGTTTTTGCCTCAGAGGTCACCTTTGTTTAGGTATGTTTAAGTTGAGGACCTCCACATATGTGAGTGTGTGTTGTCTAGGTGTGGGTGATGTCTGAGGTGTAGTGATTGTGTTGACATACTTTTCTGTGCCAGATATACTGGCTTGAGAGGGACAGAGCATGGGCTGTAGGTTCCTAATGTACTTGCATTTCTCACAAATTGTGTTTCCTAGGTGACGGTAGTAGATGATTGTCCATGTACATGAGGCATTTGCTACACTGTTTCAGGATGCCCATATCAACCAGACTGGCAGGAGAAACTGTAGGACATTGTCCATCCATATTTGTCAGAATCTGAGGGAGAAAGGCCAGGGAGACCTAAGGGGTGGGCCTAAAGCCCAAGTGCTTAAATCAAAAGTAAGAGGCTTACAATAACACTTACAATTTATACAGGCTATAAACAAGCACTAATAAATGCAAAAGAAAAGATGCAGTTGAATACTTTAGAGAACAAGCAGCAAGTAGCAGGAAAAAGCAAGATGAGCAGGAAAACGCAAGATGTATTGCCACTATGTTGCTGATAGCCAGGGTTCCTATCACATTATTGAAAACTGGCAATCATGAATGGCTAAAACATCAAAAGTGCCATTCATTGAAACTGTTCTTGTGGGATCGCAGTACAGTGAGGATCAGTAAATTTGCCCTTTCCTCACTGTAGTGCGATCTCAGAGTTGGTATATATAATTAGCGTGGGCGTTTTCGATGAACGGCACTTTCGATGTTTTAGCCATTCGAGATTGTCAGTTTTCGATAATGTGATATAGACCCAATAGCCACGTACATACAGTGTTGATAGATGGTGGGCTATCATGTGATAGTTAACGGAGGATAGTGCTGGCCAATTTGGATGTGCAGGGTGTGTACATAGTGCAGAGCAATGTAAGTAGTCCTGTGATATGTTCTTATCTTTCAGAAACCATGTACAGATGTAGGCACCCACCTTTTACTACTGCTGAAAACAGCGTGATTCTGGATGGCTTCAGACTGCATCTCAACATCCTGCTTTCCAGGAGTCATCAAAATCAGGAGCAATGTGCTGCCCTGTGGGGCTGACCTCATCATATCAGTAAACCAAGTAGGGCTACAGGGAAGAAGCCATGAGCAGGTCTGACACTCGGCAACCGATATGATAAATGCTACACTGCAAAGGTCTTCTGCTGTGGCCAGGGACCATGCTGCCACCAGTGAAGGGCCTGCAGCAGAACAACCACTCTCAGCTGCAGAGGTGTTCCTAGCAAACCTGGGATCAACCACCAGCTCCCAAGCATCCATCACGTTTTACATCATGGAGGTGGGTGGCACAGCTTCAATAGCAGAGCAGTGTCCAGGTAAGCCTCCTGTGTTCATCACTGTAATACTGTAGCAGTCATTGTGGCAGCCTCTGCAAAGCAGTACAAGGATGTCAGGTCAGTCTGCATGTGGAGAGGTTGTTTGTATTGCACACTTGTGCACACATACTCAGAATGTCAGCAATGTGGGCAGTATCAGAGTTCTTACTGTGCATTTTGATATACGCACATAGTATCCTGTAACAATGACACATTTGTGTTTGCTGACAATACCTCTCCCTCACATTTCCATAGGTACATCGGGTGTGGCTGGAGTCCAACATCCTGTAGTTGGTGAATGTACAACTGTTTAGGTATGGATCACATATACCCTAAGATTGTTAAGGGCTACCAATTTGCCGTAGACACAGCTGTTATGCTAAGCCAGAGTACAATACTTGTATGTTCAGTTTTGAAGGGGTTTACTGCTGTGCATTGAATCAGTAATCACAGTAGTGTATTTGCAGGAGCTGTAACATATTTGCACTTATTTTTGTGAAGGTCTATGCAGTCTGCTATACAGGGGGCAATAGTATGGTGAAGATGGGTGCACTGTGTTTTAGGTGTAGGTCCATCACATACACTGACATATCACTTATCTCACAGGTGTATAGTACTGGCAACATTATCTGGACATAGCTGCAATGCATGTTATTAAGGGCCTTTCTTGTCTGTGTATGTTGTAGTCTGCCTGTGTGTTGTGCATGGGATTAGAAATAAGATGTGGTATGTATAATGCAGTTGTGGCACCTCCCCTGTATGTGTGTGTGTGGATCAGCAGACATAATAGTGCAGGTATTAATGTTGGTATGTTGTCTTCCTCCTCATAGATGACCATGGGGGTTGGAGTTTGTCAAGCCTCACAACCTGATGTCAGTGTCTCATCAGACCTTGATGATGGTGGTGGCCATAGTGAGGCACAGGTGGAGTTCTTGGCGGCTGAATCTGTCCCATGGGTTGACATCACACTTCCTCCCCAAATGTCCCTGCACACCGTGAGTATGCCCACACATACCTAGTTCCCTGTGGCCACAGATATTGGACAGTCAGAGTTTGGCAGCATCGAACAGGAGAGTGTGGTCACTATTGCATCAGTGAGTGTAGACACTAGCCATAGCCAGAGACCTGGTGAGGTCCCACACAGGCAGATTGACAGGGGTGCTTGAAGGAAGACCTCTGCCCATCCACCACCTGTCACAGGTGTCACATTACGAGTCACTCAATGCTTGTTTCCATCTATCATGGAGGCACAAGCATGTTTCGACTGCAACACTAGACGGATGATCAGGATCATGGATGCATCACTGTCTGGCATCTGTGACTCCATCCACAACATTGGTGATTGCATGCATCGTTTCACTGATGTAGTGGACAGACCCTGGGGTGATACATTGTCATTTCTTGACCGCACATTGTCTGTGATAGAGCATGTGGTGGGAGTAGGGCATCAGACACATCACTGTAGGTCAGCAACAACATCTGCTGAGAGTCCATGTGGCCATGTACACTTGTGCTCCCATAGTGGCAGTACTTCCAACACTACAGAAGGGAGCATGCGATCTGCACCATGACATGACAGGCCATGGGCACTTGGTCCTGGGTGGTCCCATGAGGGACTTGGACCCAGCAGACACCAGTTACTATTAGCAACTAGTACCACATATGACCCTGGCCATGGTGGTGCCAGTGCCACTCCTGGCAGACCCAGTTCCCATGTTTGTGGCCGGAGATGGTGAACTGTCCAGTCTGCCATGTATGGTCCACTGCTATCCAACATACCCATGTATAGGGCTAGCACATGTCTTGACTGTGTACACGCACACACTCATACATCAGTGTCACATGCAGGTCACCAACAGACACACATGGCACCTCTCCATGGCCCAGCTGACAACAACCCCTTCCTGACTCCCACACACGATGTCAACTGTTTGGTACAGCTTAGGCCTCTGGCACCCCCGCACCACACCCTGTGCATGTGATGATACCTGTGCCACATCCCTACTATCCATAACATCAATGCAGGGACATGCAAATATGTGTCTGATGTACAGGGTGACTATAGTACATTACATGACATTGTTTACTGTGGTTCTGTTATGCCATGACAGGTGCTGTCTGCTGCCATGTGTTATGAGTACACCTTAATGTGTTTGTTCCTTTGTTGCATGATGTTAGATTGGCAGAGGTGTTGCAGACTAACAGGAGTCTCTCAAAACTTTGCATGTTTCTGTTGCAGGGGACTGAGTAACTACTCTGTGGAGACTTGTTGGCAATACAGCAGCTCAGGATGGCATGATAGCAAAACAGAAATATGACATCAGCAAGGTAAAGCTTTAAATGTGCATGGTTACCTAAGTATGTCTGTATAGAGCAGTGTGTTAGGGGCAATGTGGCAGGCAGAGTAATCTTGCATGCATACCCGGCAATAAGGCATACCACCCTTGATACATGTCACCTGAGTGCTGTGTACCTACAAATGAGGTGGTGGCAGATAGCATTTCTGCCTAAGTAGATGTGGGTTATTTAGGGACAGCAGGTGTTCACAGGGCCTTAAAATGTTTAACCATTGCACACACACATAGGCAAAACTGACACACTGCTGCAAGATGGAATATTTACATACATACACACACTTGGCCTTTTTGTGATTAGAACCCCTACCTATCTAGACTTATATACAATAGTACAACATATTAGTCAAATGTGCTGCACAGCGTATATGTTGTGAGAGTGTCTGCATGCCAGTGATGTTTAAGGGGATGACATCAGTGGGGTCTGTAAAGGAGGCCAATAGGGGGTTAACAGGGCCTGAAAATGTATCATCAATGCACACATAGGCAAGACAGACACAGAGCTGCAAGAGGTATATTTGCACACACACTCACAGAGATAGCTTTTTACTTGATTAGAAGCCCTACCTATCTAGTTGCAAATACTATAGTACTATGTACTAATCACATGTGCCATAGAGGTTATGTGTTGTGGCAGTGTCTGCCAGTGCTGTTAAGGTGGATGACATTAGCAGGGCCTGTAAAGGAGGCTAACGAGGGGGGGGGATGATAGGGCCTGAAAATGCATAACCATTGCATACAGATAGGAAAGACAGATTCACTGCTGCAAGAGGACATATTTACACACACACACACACACACACACACACACACACACACACACACACACACACACACACACACACACAGACACACACGCACACACACTGAGTTGCCCTTACTGAGAGTAGAACCCCTGTCTATCTATTTGTATACACTATAGCACTATGTACTTATCACATATGCCACACAGCTTATCTGTTTTGAGAGTGTCAACCAGTACTGTTAAGGTGACTTTCATCAGCAGGCCTTGTAAAGGAGGCCAACTGGGACGTCAAAAGGTAAGCATAGGGCCTTAAAAGGTTAAACCATTGCACCCAGATGGGAATGAGAGGCACACTTCTGCAGGAGATATATTTACACACACACACACACGCACACACACACACACACACACACACACACACACACACACACACACACACACACACACACACACACACACTCACAGAGCTGCCCTTACTGAGAGTAGGATCCTTACTTATCTAATCATGTACATTATACCACTATGTATTTATCGCATGCACCACACAGCTTATCTATTTCAACAGTGTCAGCCAGTGCTGTTAAGGCAAATTACATCAGCAGGCCTTGAAAAAGAGGCCAATGGAGAGGTCAACAAGTAGGCACAGGCCCTTAAAATGAATAACCATAACACAGCAATAGGTCAGACAGACACACTGCTGCAAGGGTATATATTTACACACACACACACACACACACACACACACACACACACACACACACACACACACACACACACACACACACACTTGCCTGTTGTGAGAGTAGAACCACTACCTATTGAGTACTGTATGCTAGAGCACTATGTACATATTGCATGCATCACACAGCTTAATTGCTTTGAGTTTGTCAGCCAGTGCTGTTAAGGTGGATGACATCAGAAGGTCATGTAAAGGAAGACAATGGAGAGGCTGGCAGGTAGGCATAGGGCCTTAAAATGTATGGCCATTGCATAGAGATAGGTCAGAATGGCACACTGCTGCAAGAAGATATATTCATACACACACACAGTTGACTTTTACGAGATTAGAACCTCTACCTATCTAGTAGTATATACTACAACACTATGTACTTATCGCATGAGCCATGGAGTTTGCCTGTTATTGCAATATCAGCCACTGCTGTTAAGGTGGGTGACATCAGCAGGTGTTGACAGAGAGGACAGTGCGCATGAATACACTACTTGCAGGGCCATAAAATGAGTCTCCATGGCACGGACAAACACACCCACAAGGTGGCTGAAAAGAAATTAGAACCCCTACCTACCTACTATACCACGCTACAACTCATAGTATGTATTGCGTGTGCCACTGGTTAAATCTGTTGTACATGTGGCTGCAGCCAAAGTACTTGTAGACTATGTAAAGTGGCCTTGTAATACACAGCATGTGTGGCCTGCAGAGTGAACCTGCTTTATGCTGTTAGTGTATCTAGTGTCCTAGCAGTGGGGTACTTGTTAATACCCCTACTATGTGTGTACCGGTACAGTTCCACCATGTCTGCCCAGTTGTAGTTTGCTAGGTGGACAATTGGCCATTGACAATATGGCCTATCCAAGTCCTGCATTGATGCCATTGCACATTACACCATGTGCTCACCATTGTCTGTCTACAGGGTGACATTCCACAGGCAGAGGGTTCTGTGTTTCGGCAGTTATTTCATTATGCAGCCTTGGTCTGTTACTATCAAACAACTGCTGTGTGTGTAGGTGTAGATAACTCCAGCATCCTGCATGTATGTGTAGACATTTGTACATCCCCATAAACATATGCACATATTGCTGGAGAGTACTGCAGGGATTCATGTGATATATCAAGGCACTGGAAACCATAACTTGAGCAGCCCAAACACACACTCTATGATGCTCCTAG
Organism: Protopterus annectens; assembly: GCF_019279795.1. NCBI lineage: Eukaryota > Metazoa > Chordata > Ceratodontiformes > Protopteridae > Protopterus > Protopterus annectens. Next base: position 887,904,052 of record NC_056728.1, on the reverse strand, counting down.
TTTGAGTGTGTGCCTCATTACGGCAGTCTTCGGTAGGTGTGTGTGCATTCCAATGTGTAGCCAGCATTCCCAGTAGATGGCCATATGGGATGTTCCCCCTGGAAAACATCTGGTACAGTTGTGATGTGTGACAGGTATGGGAGTCATAATAGCTGCCAGGGCTGCCGGCACACACACTCATGATAATGCCCTGAGCATTGCACACAACCTGGCAGTTGATGGAGTGATGCCCCTTGTGGTTGAAATATACTCTATTCCCCTCACCAGGTGGTGCTTTGATGTGTACATGAGTGCAGTCTATGGCACCCAGCACCTCAAGGTAGTGTGCTAAACAGTGGAAGAGACCCATACTGCTGGCCCTTTCCTCAGGGATGCAGGGTAAATGTAGATGTCTCTATATATATATATGTAAATCAATATAGCCCTACATATAAACATCCTCTCATACTGATGGAAACTACATGTGGTATAGATATATTTTTAAATTGATGGTACACACAAGTACTATAAATATTTATTACAAAGTAGTTTAATGTATTCAATGTTAATGTGTTTTTCCAGATATTTGAAATGTAACATATATTTTTAATTTTAAAAAGGAATTGAGAATTCATGACATCATATCCTGTTTAAAAGATTTATAAGACATGTGTTTGGGAGGGCACATTGTCTTTTTTCTGAAGAAGTTCACGTTTTTAATAAAGTGGAAGAAAGCGCTAATTCTAATAGCCTCTATCGTGTCATTTACGCACTGAGCTGTGTTACAATTTTTTTAAGTTTCTAGTTTGCGGCTAGTCCGTTTGTTTCGTTTCTACACATACCTTTGTTTCCACTGGGATGGGTTCCCCTCTGTTGGCTCTTGGTCTGAGATGAGGGCGGCAAAGCTCAGTAAGGTCTACTAGTATGTCACTGTCCACCCTGTAGCACTTTGGTTCCCCTCTGTTGGCTCTGGGTCTGAGTTGAGGGTGGCAAAGCTCAGTAAGTTCTACTAGTATGTCACTGTCCACCCTGTAGCGCTTTACAATCTCCAGCTCATGCAGCCCCTGGAAGGTTACCCTGGGCCTGAACATTCTTTTCCTTCTCAGTCTAGGCCTATTGCCAGCAGTACCATCAGCACTGCCCTCAGCCTCTATCACATACAGATGTAGTAGAGCAGCAGCAGCCCCTAGCATTCTGTCAGTTAAAATTCCTCAAGTGTGTACTCCAATGGTGCAGAGTATGTGGGAAAGATCAGATTGTAGGGTGTATGCATACTTTATAATGGTGTGCTACAAATGCAGCCTGTGTGATTGGCTAGCTATGATGCATTCCACCTGTCAGGTATATCATTGAGGGGTTTGAATGGCCCAGTGTCTGTGTAACAGGGCGTAATAGTACTATATATACATGACTGGCTTTCCCTAGCTATCTTTTTTTTTTATTTTATTAAATACTTTCCCTTCTAAGCACTGCAACATGGCCCGCAAACACACGGAGCAGGTGTAAACACTGCTCAGCAGTCTGGACACAGTCCCATGCACGGTCATGCTCAGCATAGCTTAAACCAGCTAAAACACATGCTCCACAGTTAAATGGGTCTATATTACAAGATCGAAACTTTAGTTAATTGAATAACTAAAGATCAATCTTGTAATATCGAAACCTAAAAATCTTGAACGGACGATTTTAACCCAGGGAAATGCTACCCTTGGCCATTATGTGGATTATGCCCTTTTCTCCAATTTGGAGCAATATCAGAGTTGGTATATTTAGTTGAGGGGGTGTGGGGGGGTGTAGCCACCCACTTAATTTGGGATTTAAAGTTTTTTTTTTCTTTTTGATGCAGCCAAGGGAAGTGTTTCTCTGGGTTAAATCAGCTATTTAAGATTTTCAGGTTTCGATATTACAAGATCGATCTTTAGTTATTTAATTAACTAAAGCTTCGATCTTGTAATATAGACCCAGTTAAACAAAGCTTATCAGCACTAGGCACACACCCCTGCTTATCTGAGCTGAGCGGGAAGCAAACTGGAGCTGCTCAGCTCTAATCCGCTTAAACATAATGTGACACACCCCTTTTGATGTCAGCTACCTTTTCTGTGGACACCAATATGGTTCAAGGGTTACACCAGTTTTATCTGTGGACACAGTAGCCCATATTTGCTATTCAGTAATCCCAGCTTATTTGCATACTGATCAGTGCACACAAGCTAGATACTTCACTAATCCAGGGCCAGCCTCCTTAGCAACCACTGAAATCTATCATTGTACATACTGCTTGCAGGCCCTACAATGCATTATTCTCACATATGTATGCCTTGTTTTTGGATTTTACAATTTTTTATATATTTTTTCATAACGGCATGTTTGTGCGCTGCTGTGCAGTGTGCAATTGTGATATGGCTATTAAATATATATGTTTTATTATTTGGCATTATTTTTTGCACATACAGGGCATAGTTTTTAACATATATGTCCCTATTATGCAATCTCTGACCTTCTAAATGGGCTTTTACAGCCCCTGTTCTATTTTTGCTTTCTTGTACATGGTAATTTTCCATGTACACTTTGGACATCTACACAGGTTATGCACAACTACTCCAGCACCCTCATTTAACCTCATTTGCATGAAATTAATCTCCGTATGAGGTGATTTGCATTCTGCAGACACTTCTGTGTCCGCACACTCGTACATGCTCCTCTGATCTGTTTACTGGATCACACAGCTGACAGTTTCCGTGTTGGGGCCCTGCCACTCTCCCTACACAGATCACTCTCTGTAGGCTTTATTGAATTCCGCCCAATGTGTACTGTCAAACACAAGAGTGTGCTACTTAACTCCAAGAAAATATTTATGATCATCAACATAAGTTCAATTTATAGCTAAAATTTGTTCACTGAGGAGCAATTAAAATAGTATGACTTCAGTTAACTTTTCCTGTATCAGAATATCTCCAACAAGTAATCTAAGTCATGATAAACAGCTTAATAATGTACTATACAAGAACATCCTTGAAAAAAAAACTGAAGGAATTTTATGGGGCAAGTGATAACTGTGTTTGCTTTATCCATGACTTCTTAACATAACTGTCTTTCCAAACATTAGTTGGGATGTCTTCCTCAAAGGTCCTTTAAGTGCTTATAGATAACAGATATTTATTTGAATTTTAAGTGCTTTCTTGAATTTTGTTCAGCACTATAAGTGTTTCAGATATTTTAGACCAGAGTAATATTACTATGACTTGGGGTTTTGATTTAGAAAATTGAATTTATTGATGACCATATACCCATTGGTTAGCATTCAATTGAACTTTGGTTCAATTTTGATCCTTAGGAAAGGCTGGCCATTTTCAAAGCAGTCATCTCACTACCTAAGAAGTTTATTCCACTGATTTAAATTATTATTTTTTATTACAACTTTGATTAATCTGTCTTGCATGCTTTATTATCACTAATAGTAGTGCTGACAGCTTGAAGTATTTTAATAGCTTCGAGGCATCTTTACTTCTTCCTCAGTTAAATGAAATGGTAAAACTTTGCAAGGGGGAGAGAATGGAGCAACAGAGGATGCTAGATTATAAAATTACAAAATCACCATAAACATCAAATCTCCACAAAGCAAACATGTTCAGGATTGCAGAAACTGTAATACACTAGTATTTTGTAGTAGCAAAAAGTGCCACTTACAACAACCAGTATGCACAAGAAGGTGTCCAGTACCAACAAAAAAAACTACCATTGGCGAGTAACATTCCATAACTTTACTGAACAGGAGATTACTGATTGGTCCATGTAGGTCAGGGCATGTGCTGGAGATCACTAAATATGTATCACCCACATGTAGAATCTACAATAATGCATGTCATTCCTGTCCTGACTACACTATGCATATTCCAGCCTAGTCACAGGAACCTTTCAGAGTATAACAAGGGACACATTAGGTATATTTTAGGCCTCTGCATCTAGAATACTGAAGTTTTGTGACATAATGCCTTTACTTGTAGATGAGCATTTCTGCTTTCTTAGCATAACTGAAAAAACAGCTAGTAATCTGTAGGCTTTTATGACATTGGTTACCTCCCTGAGGTACTGGGTGGGCAAATGTAGTAATAAAGCCACCACCTGGCCCACACTCACAAAGAACTGTGAATATGAGAGGTTACCACTTTTGACAGGTAGTATGCATGATGCACATGTGATTATAACCATTGTAAACAACAAGCAGAGCCAGCAGCAGACCAGATACATTAGTAAAATCCTTTATTGAAGAACAGAGATATCAGACCAGTTTCAGCACAGAGCCTTCATCAATGATACTGCAAACAACAGGTTACACTGTTTAAATATCCATGCCCCCTCACTTCCTATGACATCACATCTCATTTATTTAAAGTCATATTATAATTTGTCATTGAGCCCTGGTGTGAAAAGTGCACCTAGCTTAACAATCCATCTAATTTCCTTATAATTTAATAAGGAATGACAACCCCTCTTACATTTCCTATCACCCTGTACACTATAATGGTACACCTGAATCTAGCAGTAGAATGTGATTGACAGTGCCTATACAAGGCACTGGTGATGCATTTGTTGCGAATGTCACTCATATGTTCAGATATTCTCAGACGAAGGGGTCTAGACATTTGTCCCACATAAAAAGAGGGACAAATACAACTGACAAAATAAATGACCCAGTCTGATCCACAGTTGGCATAGAAATTAATATCATATACTGGGCTCGTATTCTAACTAGAAAATTGTTTAGACTTACAAATATGTTAACATGATGAGCAGTGCCCACACGGAAAAGACCCAACTAATTTCTCCCCTGTAATTGTTAATTGATCTGCATAATTCTTGTTTATGCCATAATGTTTGTAATAAGAGAAATAGGATCCCAGTGTCTTGCCTCTATGGAAGGAAAACTGACAATGTTCTGGCAATATCTGACCCAATTCCTCATTGGTCAACAGTACATGCCAATGTTTACTAACCATATTCCTTAATAAATTGACATTTTAACCATAAGTTGTTATTAGTCTCAATGTATCGGATTCCTTAGGTTCATTCTTCTCCTTATAAGTTAACAACTCAGGCCTGGGCTGTTTGTAAGCCCACTCCCTGGCTGTAACAATGTCTCCCATCTTATAACCACTATTAAGAAATCTGCAAGTGAGATCATCTCTAGAGTTGTTGAAATGTTCTTCTTTTGAACAAATACTTTAATTCTTAAAAATTGGGACTTGGGAATATTTCTGATTGTATGTGTAGGGTGCAGACTAGAAGCGTACAATAAATTGTTATATTGGGGGTACTTTCCATACACCAAAGTGCACAAGGTATGATCAGGTTCCCTCACAACCTTGACATCTAAATAATTAATTTCCTTATAACTGTAAGAAAAGGAAAATTCAATACCCCATTTGTTATCACTCAATTATTGTTCAAACTCCTGTAGATATTCAATATACGCATGCCGCACCAACCAACAGTCATCTAGAAATCTCCTCCATATGTCGATTTCTGGCAGGAAAATATCATGAGCCTCATTGTAAATTAGTTCTTCCTCTTTATACCCCATAAAAAGATCTGCATAAATGGGTGCAAATGAGGCCCCCATAGCTGTTCTCTGGGTTTGGAAATAACAACTCCCTTGGAAATAAAAAACATTTTTGGTTAGGACGTGCTCAACCATACAAGTGAGAAGTAAGCTTGCAACCCTGCCCAGTGCAGTATACTGGTATATAAGGATTTCACATCAAGGGTGCACATGTCAATTGGATTCAAGTTGAGAATCCGATACAATTTGTAGTAACTGGGTAGTATCCTTAATTCTAGCCAGAATGAGCGATAACAGAGGTTGTAAATATAGGGTCAAATATTCCGACAAAGGTTCAGTCAAATAACCAATTCCAGAGACTATAGGTCTACCTGGGGGCTGATCTAAGCTCTTATGAATTTTCAGCAACAGATATAGATATTGTTTGCCTGGGTCCTTAACAGAAAGATGTAAACAGGTGGTTTTGCTGATAATGCCTTCCTCCACTGATCTTTGCAAAAACATGTCTTTCTTCAAACTGGGAGTAGGGTCAGTAGACATGCACATTTAGTGCTGAGGGTTAGCTAACTGTTTATTTCCCTCAGCCCAATAATAATTGGAATCCATAAGCACCACTGCCCCTCCCTTATCAGCAGGAAGAATGACTATATCAGAATTGGCACAAAGCTCTGTAAGAGCCTTTTGTTCATTTGATGAAAGATTATGTCTAAACATTTGAGCGAAACATAATTTGAAATGTAAATCTTTGAGGACCGCTTGTTGGAAAATCCCGGATTTTTTGTTCATAGGTGGTGTAAAGCTAGACTTCTGAAATCTAAATTTGGTAGATCTTTGAGAATCTGACCCAGGACCAAAAAATAGCTTAAGGTTAACATTCGACAAAAGGCCAATACATCTGTAACAAACACATTCTCATCGACACAAAAACTGGTACATAGTTTAATCCTTTATTAAGGAGCTGCTTTTGCTCCACTGTTAAAACATGAGAAGAAATGTTATGAATATTACAATATTCATTGTTTATTTGACTAATGAGTGGAGTAGATTCTCTAATGTGTCTGTTCTGATTCTTCCACCCACCCCGTGTTTGTTTCTTCTAAAGGGTGTTCCTGCCCCTGCTGTTTTTTTGCTTCAGGTGACTCCCTCACCTGAATACCTTCATTATCTGTGGCAGAGGATTCATCCCCTGAGGTGTTATTACCTGAAAAAGACTTCTTCAAAATGGATCAAGGTCTTTTTTTACGTATATGAGCACCTGGTCCATTGGTCTCTGAAAATCTAACATTCTTCCTAAATTCAAAAGGTTTCCCGCTCTCATAGTCTTCCAAATGCCTTGCAAATTTTTGTAATTTTTTTCTCTTTAACCTGGTTTTCAAATGCCAGAAGGTCATTAGAGAGTCTACCCAGACAAGTGGTATACTGTGGCTGTCCCTCAAAATTTTTGACCTCCTCACTCACTCACTCATTTGACATCTTGGTCATTTTCCTCTATAATGCAGTCATAGAATGAGGTTAATACATTAACAAAAGCTAGGGAGGCATTTTGTTGGGCTTACACCAATCTTGAATCAACAAGTCATCTATCTTGCAAACCAGAGGCTGAATCCTTACTCTTAATCCTCTGGGAGTAATATTCTGACTTTGGTATACCTTGAAAAGTTTGAGATGCCATATATTTGTACGTAAATTCTTCATAGGTTTTCCTAGCTTAAAGAACAGTGAATTACAGCCGTCAACTGGATCAACATTGCCTTCAACTATAGTTCCATCATGACATCCCTTAAGGCCAAAAACTTGAAGTTACATTCTACTGCTAGATTCAGGTTTACCATTATAGATAAGGTACAGGGTGATAGGAAATGTAAGAGGGGTTGGCATTCCTTATTAAATTATAAGTAAACCAGATGGCTTGTTAAGTAAGGTGCACTTTTCACACCAGGGCTCAATGACAAATTATAATATGGCTTTAAATAAATGAGATATAATGTCACAGGAAGTGAGGGGGCATGAATATTTAAACAGTGCAACTTGTTGCTTGTAGCATCACTGATGAAGGCTCTGTGCGGCCCTGTGCTGAAACCGGTCTGATCTCTGTGTTCTTCAATAAAAGATTTTACTAATGTGTCTGGTCTGGTGCTGGCTCCGCTTGTTGTTTGGAATCATACTTTTGCTGTTGCACCTGCCGTACCTGCAAGCTGCTGTTTTGTGAAGATTATAATTATTGTGCCTGGACAGTAGTCAGGCAGTACGCATGATTTACATACATGGTATACATTGCAGGTGTGCCATTGTTTCCTGCAAGGTGACACTCTATGAGGTTATCTACTTGGCAAACACAAGCACCATGGTAAAAAGAAAAGTATATGGCTAGCCATGTAATGTGTCAACATTTATTAACCACACACACACACACACACACACACACACACACACACACACACACACACACACACACATGCTGTAGCTGTTTTACACATCATGTTGGACATCCACTAAGGCTGTGGCATCCATAAAGGCCCCAAAGACCAATGACAAATCCAGTAGAAAACAGCACATACTGAAACCAGTAAAATCACTGAAAGTGTTTGGCCAGCTCAAAGCCCACTTATGCTGTCTAAATATATATGAGAGCACTGTAGTATTACACTGCCATGGCTTGTAGGATGTTTTTGGTATGTACCATAATACATATCATGTCTGAAAAATCAGACCTATCATACAGGTACAGTCTAACTACATGCACACATACACACACACACACACACACACACACACACACGCACACACACACACGCACACATGCACACATGCACGCATGCACACACACGCACACACACACACATGCACACACGCCACAGACACACACACACACACACACACACACACACACACACACAAACAGTTAGCTAGTGTTAAACTATCCCTGGTGCCATAAAGTCTGCTCTTCAAATTTTCCCTTAGAACTAGCCCACTTTTTAGTTTTAGCACTCAAATCTGTTTCCTAGAGCTCAGCACTTTTTCAGAACTCATTCTAAGCAATAAATAAGCTACAAATTATTACAGCACTCAACTTTCCTCACATGTCTAGAGGAAAACAGTTTTTACTACTTAATAAACACCAATCCGGGCAAGTCTAAGGATCAGCTCCCAGTGTTTTCTCCTGTCTACCCGATGGATCTGGGCATCTTGGGGCAATGCAGCAATTGCATCATGTACACAGACAACCCTTTCCTCCTATCACCCAACACTACAACCTGTGAGAAATGCACTTATATAGCCAAATTGGAAGCAAAGCTCTCTTCCCCCAAGACTGGACTAGACAGTCAAGAGGAGAAGGTAAACACTTGCACCAACCACACTTATCACATAGTCCCTCAAAACCTACACCACCAAAACACACACATAGCAACACAAAACACACACCGACATTCATGGAAGGTCTCAATAAAAATCTGCTCAAGCAACAGAGACCTCCAAAGCAGAAACGCATGCAACCTCCACCCCTCAGCACAACCCAAATGACACATAGCCCACAAACTTGGTGTGCCACTCAACCACAGCCCATAAGGCATAACAACATACACAACACACTAGTCATAGGTGAATCTATAGTCAGGTACACTAATTTTCTGCTCACCAGCTGCCTGTTGGGTCCCAGGATCCGCCACATAACACACACACTCAGGTCACTCCACAACAAGTACAAATATGACTCTGTCATTGTCCATGTTGGTGTGAATGACCTGAGATGTATCTCCCTGGGCTACATGAAAAGAGACATGGGGGAGTTCTCCGATCTTGTAGCCCAGGCAGGTATGACCCCACCCCAGAGTAGCATCCTGCCATCACCCAGAATGATACCACAGTACAAGGACAAAATGATTGACTTCAACAATTGGCTAAGCTTCTGGTGTCATTCTAAGGGGATACAGTATCTGTCTGCCTGGGATGACATGATTGACAGACCACAATGCTTTGCCAGAGATGGCCTGCACCTGTCACCCTTGGGATTCTGGATACTGGCTAAGTCTCTTGCTACCCCTATAGTGCCTTTTTTTAGACAAGATTCAAATGACAAATTCACCACCGTAACAGGTACAAGCAAGCAAAATCTGAGGGTAATGCTACTCAATGCTAGAAGTCTAAGCCTCAAAATGCATTCATTCGAGGCACTCCTTAAAATGGAGAACATCGACATCTGTGCGGTGATAGAGATCTGGTTCAAGGCTCAAGAGAGCATCCCTGCATTACCAGGCTATAATTCATACCACACCTTTCGGCCACCTAACCTGGACTGAAACACTAAAGGTAGAGGCGTGACCATATTCATTAAGGATATCCACACATCCAGGCTAGTTGCTCAGCATAATGTTGATTATCCAAGTGCAACTAACTCTGGGCAAGACTGTGATCCAAATTGTAACTTACTACAGATCCCCCACTATGCCCCAGGATTCCCACTCCTCATTTCTTGATACACTTGAAAATATTAGGGTACAACCCAACACCATAATAATGGGTGATTTCAACTACCCCACCATTAACTGGGAAAACTACTCATGTACCAAATCTTTTGCTCAATGTTTTCTGGAATTCATAAATTCCAACACCTTGGATCAACTTATCCACACCCGCACCAGGGGCAGCAATATCCTAGACCTGGTCATTATGAACATGGGCAACCGGTGTTCCACACCAGAGGTTAATTCCTCTTTGGTCAGATCCGACCACAAGCTAATCAGCAAAGACATCCACATCCTGCCCCCACCCCCCATCAGGGAAACCACCATAAAAAATGTCTCTAAAGCCAACTTCACACTTCTTAAGACAGAAGTGGCAAACTTCACAACACCCATGCAGATGGACAATAGAGGTACGACTGCTGAATCCTACACAAATGCACTTTATAAGCACTTACACAAGTGCATTGATCGCGCTAGCCCTAACAGAACCAAGATGCTATCCTCCAAAAAAAAGGAAGGCAATGTGGTGGTCCCCTGCCATAAACAAACTCTGCAACAGAAGAAAGAAACTGTTGCAAAAAAGAGTAAAATCCCGTGACTGGAAGAACTCCCTGGTCAGCCTCAGTAAGAAGCTGAGATCCCTCATAAAATTTTCCAAAGCTAGTTATGAAAATAAAATTTCCACTGATTCTAATGACAAACACAAAGCATTATATAGCTATGTCAAGAATCTCAATGGCAATACTCAGATCTGCTCTGAGTTACAGTACAATGGCACTAAATATAGAGAACCAACTGATACTGCCAACATCCTGGCAGATAGGTTCAGTGCTAACGTTACCCCCCCCATCCCCTAAAGGGCCCATCTCTATACCAGAAGAATGCAAAGTTCCTGTAATCACGGCTACACAGGTAAAAACCACACTTTCCTAAGCCAAGAACACAGCATCCATGGGACCTGACAACATCCCAGGCTATGTTCTACATGAACTACAGAATGAACTGGTACCCCATCTAAGCACCATGTTCAATCATAGCTTCACCTCAGGCTTTGTGCCCACTAAATGGTGCACAGTAACGGTTATCTCACTCCACAAAGGTGGAGCCACCAAAGACCCTGGGAATTATCGCCCCATTAGCCTAACGGGCCTAGTCTGCAAGGCCATGGAATGTATCATCATAAAACTTATAAAAAAGACATTGATAATCTCCAAACTCTAGACCCCACCCGGTTCGGGTTTGTAAAAGGCAGGTCATGTCTCCTAAACCTGATTGACTTCTTTGAAGCAGTTACCAAAGACGTAGCGAGTAAGGTGGTTCACACAGCCTATCTAGATCTTGCCAAGGCTTTTGCCACCATCCCCTACTCTGGAATTATAGATAAACTCACTAAACTAGGTATAAATCCCTATATCACAAGATGGGTTGCCAACTGGCTCTCTGACAGAACCCACACTGTGAAAGTAGCAGACTCCAAATCCGACTTCAGATCAGTGACAAGTGTTGTACCACAGAGTTCATTCCTGGGTCCTCTCCTGTTTGTTATCTACTTTTCTGAAGTACAGGCTAACACAGCAGAAGGTCTTTGGCTAATGGAGTTCACAGATGACTGCAAACTAGGAGCCATAATTGAAACTCCTAATGATGTGGACATCCTACAAAAGGGCCTCACTGAGACAGATGCCTGGTGTCAAAGCCATGGCCTCAAGTTCAATGTCAAAAAGTGCATTGTCATCCTCTTTGGTAAATACTCTGCACCCATGAGCTACCACATAGGTGGTAGTCTACTTAACACCGAAAGTGTGATAAGAGACCTGGGGACACAGGTGGACAGTAGTCTCGCCTTTGATAATCACATCGCCACAGTAGTCAGAAAATCCTTCTACATGGCACACCTCATCATTAAAGGTTTGTCATCCAGGAAAAAAGACATCATTGTTCCCCTCTACTCATCACTCATTAGACCTATTATAGAGTACAATGCCCCTTTTGGTATGTACCTCACAAGACATCTACAACAACTGGAAAGGCCACAGAAATTCCTCACAAAGAGGATTACTGGCCTCCAACAGGTGCCCTATGCAGACCATCTCAAAAAACTCTAGCTTTACTCCATCACATATCGCCTACTCAGAGGCGATCTCTGCCTAACATATAAAGCTATGTCAAACCCAGAGCTGTTGGACATGCTCCACTTAAAGAAATCCCAGTCCCTCCAAGCTACATACTCTAGGGACTTAAACCTTGTCACCACAATAAACAAAACATGCTGGAGGGATAGATTCTTGTCCCAAACTAGCTATCTATATCAAACAAAGCTTCTCATTAGCACTCTTCAAGAAAAATCTTGATGATTGGATGGGAAATAGGAAAATCACCCCGGGGATCACGTCTGTGGCTCTGCTCAATAGGGGCACAGGAAAATAATTTTCTTGGGCGGCGAAAGCCAAGGTACCTTTTTGGCTGGGCTTGTATAGGCCCTAGGGCCGATAGCCTAGTACCTACCTATGAACATGCACACACACACACACACACACACACACACACACACACACACACACACACACACACACACACACACACACACACACACACACATACACACACACACACACACACACACACACACACACACACACACACCTAACTGGCACTGAAAGTTCAGCAACATCATCCACTAAGTTGAAAGAGAAACAAGCAACAGACATACAGCACACCTACATACAATGATAAGCACAATATATGACACTGCAGGCAAGGTGGCAATATCTCATTCCGAAGTATATCCGCTGATGAGCACACAGTGAAAGTGCAGGGTCAGACAGAGCAAGCATGATGTATGCAGTACTTAAATTAGTCTAAGTTGCACAGTGCATTGTTGGGCCACACTGTACATCAGACATTTCCACATTCTCCATATAGGAGGGAGGACGTATGGGTTACAGCTAGCATTATGGGCACACTAGTGTCTCGGGGCAAAATGACACATGGCTGTCAATGCAACTTGAGTCGGGGGTCATGTCACAGGAGGCAGACATGGAAAGCTCAGGGTGACAGATATTCTGTGCAGGGATTACTTCCTTCTGTAATGTAGCTGAGGTGCCAGTACATGACTATGACTTGGAGCTACTCCACTGGCATATGTAGTAAGGATTGGGCTTCCCCCACAGCAGTTATGGTGTATAATTGCAAGACCATGAACTGGATGGAGTTCACTGGTGGGCTAACCACCCAATGGAGGCTGAGTGTTGTCACCTTATATTACTCCTGACTTAGATAAGGACTATGCCTTGTGATTGTCCCGTGTACAGTCACCTGAGATGCATATCCTGCCATGAACTTGGACACCTTGTGAGTCAAGGCAGTGATGGTGGTGCTGTCAATCCTCCCCATATAGATAAACATGGAAGTAGTGTGTGTCCGCATGCTGCCATAGACCTCATACGACCAATCATTAAAGTGTCTCTGGTTTCTCTGTCCTCAAAGAGCAGTTGTCAGTCTTGGGCAACATCTTCATGAATGCCACACAGCACAGCAATCAGCCTCAGTGATAGAGTTGTTAACCACAGACTTTGCCTGAATAATAGCTCATCTGCTGATTGATCCCAAGTGCTGCGTACATGTCAGGGGCCACCTGTGATACATGACAGCATCAGGTACCCTTACAAGGCTATGCTATGGAGGGTCATATATACACATCAGATATAGTAAACTCATCTGCTGCAAAACCCAGAGGATATAATTTCTGGTATTCATAACAATGGGGACACTTTCTCCGGTGTGGATGGTGATCTCTTAGAAAGTACATTCTCATATTCATCTTTAGGCAAAACCACACCTTTCACACTTTTACTCTGTACTCTGGGTGGATGATCACCCAGGATGGAGGTAGACTCTGCCAAAATGTCATCTAATTGTGACTCAGGTATTTGTGCCTCATCATTTTGCTAACTCCTGCACAGACACCAACAACAGTCTGTTGCCCTTTCCTATCTTTTACCACTGTCTCTGAAACAGTGATCTGCCTTGTCTATATACAACAAAAGACATATCAAAGAGACCATGAATTCTTGTGATACCACTATGGCCCTGTGGCATGTCTACAAGGGAATAAGCAACAGCCATTCCACACACCTTACATACAGTGATAAGCACAATAAATGACATTGCAGGCAAGGGGACAATGTTGCATTCAGAAGTATAGGCCCTGATGAAAGTGCAGGGTCACATAGAACAAGCACGATACATACTGTGCTTTAATGGAAGATGTACCTTATACACCAAAACTAATTATACTGCCATCCTGATATAACAGGACACCTGATGTCCCTAAGACAAAACACCCAGTATATGCTGTTAGTTTACTAAGTCTGCAGCAATATACTGTCTCTGCTGTCCAGACTAATAAAACCCTAAATATGCCCCAGATGACATGAGTTTGAATCAAAACTCTGATGCTCAAATATTTAGGTGGTGAGGATGAGAAATAACTGGCATGTGGCTTTCCCATTCTAAGGGATGGGATTGTTGGTTTTCCAGTGCTTAAATGTTCTTGTGCATGAGGAGGCATGCATGATATACTGGTATTGCTACCAGGAAGGACATGGGCTTGGATTTCCAAACCAGTGATGGCAACCCTTGGAATATATCTGCAAGGTTACACATGCATCCTAGAAGGGCACTGGAGGCCCCTGCCATGACGCATGTGTTCAAGTTAGCTATCAGGAGTAGAGCTAGAGACTACAGACAACTACCCCCATTTAGCCTGTGCTCTGTTGAGAAAAAGACTGTTGAAGGTGGTGCTGTGGCATTTTTTATCCTGGGGACAGTTAGCAGTGCTCATGTTCGTTTGTGTTTTGTAAAGAGTAGCTGAGAAGGAGTCCAGACTGAATCATGACACCTCCTTCAGCTATGTCATAAATAGCAATGTACACCAATATATGTCCTAAGTCAGGGCCAACTGTACCTGACTGACAATGCCGACATCCTGACAGACAGGCCCATATGTACATAGCCACCTCCCAATGACAATAGGCCATATCATCATACCAGGAGATATCACATGTAGAATGGATGAGCAGCTACCCCCACTGCCAAAAGCATGACAGCAAGTGGAATACCTGATTCCCAATATGTATCATGCACAAACTACAGAACAAACAGATCCTGCACCTGAACAGTCAGCTGAGCCTCACCCCCTACACAGGATATGGAACTGTTGAATGTGTCACAGCAACATATGGCACTCCCCACAAGTGTTGGTGCACAACACTCCATGGGAAGTCAAGTCCAGTATGCCTATGAAGTCTGATCTGCAAGGTCATGGAGTCCATCATGGCTGCAGTAATAAACAGAGCTATTGGATGCTGATATACACACAACCCTACCAACTGTGGTATGTTCATGTGCGGATCATGGTTCCCAAACATGCTAGATTGTTTGCAAGGCAGCCACCCAGGACATACATCAATGAACACATCTACACATGTCTCACATAGACTTTGAATATCCCTTTATTAACATCCCAGACACATGTAGTATCCACAAAACCAACAAGCTGTGCATAAATATGTGTTGACATATGATGGAATGTCAATGTGTCCACAGATAGATCACATAAGGTAAGGATTATGAGGTCTTGTTCAAGCTGTTGACACCTGCTGACCCACATGGACCATTCCTGGAATGGCATAAAACAAAGTGTACACACATCACCATGTCCAGTCTTATGATGTCACCATCCTATAAATACAGCAGGAGAAGGGAAACCAGCCAGTAAAGCAAATAGTGTGCTGTGTTAATGTGTCTTTCTCTCATATCATAACATAGTTAGATAGGGGTTTGAATCCTGTAAACACTGACAGTGAGTGAGTGTGTGTGTATGTGTGTAGTTTCCTTTGAGAGGTGTTCCCTTTTTGGAGAGTGGGAAAACCCACTAAAAGAGGTACATGGAAAGTCTGATGATGTCACCATCCTACAAATACAGCAGGAGAAGAAAACCAACCCCATAAAGCAAATAGCGCGCCGTGTTAATGCATTGCTCTCTATTATCATAACGTAGCGAGGTAGGGGTTTGAATCCTACAAATGCTGACTGTGTATGTGTGCGATTGTCTTTGAAAGGAGTGCCCTTTTTGGAGACTGGGAAAACACACTAAAAGAGGTACATTCCTCTTTGGAAAGATTGATGATGTCACCATCCTACAAATACAGCAGGAGAAGAAAAACCAGCCATTAATGCAAATAGTGCGCCGTGTTAATGTGTCTCTGTCTAATATCATAACATAGTTAAGTAGGAGTTTGAATCCTGCAAACACTAACAGTGAGTGTGTGTGTGTGGGGGGGGTTGAATCCTGCAAACACTAACAGTGAGTTTGTGTGTGGAGGGGGTTGAGTCCTGAAAACACTAACAGTGTGTGTGTGGGGGGTGTATGTGTGCAGTTTCCTTTGAGAGGTGTTCCCTTTTTGGAGACTGGGAAAACCCACTAAAAGAGGTACATTCCTCTTTGGAAAGTCTGATGATGTCACCATCCTACAAATACAGCAGGAGAAGGAAAACCACCCAGTGTGTGTATGTGTGCAGTTTTCTTTGAGAGGTGATCCCTTTTTGGAGACTGGGAAAACTCACTAAAAGAGGTGCATTCCTCTTTGGAAAGTCTGATGATGTCACCATCCTACAAATAGGGGGGTGTGTATGTGTGCAGTTTTCTTTGAGGGGGGTTGTGCGTATGTGTGCAGTTTTCTTTGAGAGGTGATCCCTTTTTGGAGACTGGGAAAACTCACTAAAAGAGGTACATTCCTCTTTGGAAAGTCTGATGATGTGACCATCCTACAAATAGGGGGTGTGTGTATGTGTGCAGTTTTCTTTGAGAGGTGATTCCTTTTTGGAGACTGGAAAAACTCACTAAAAGAGGTACATTCCTCTTTGGAAAGTCTGATGATGTCACCATTCTACAAATAGGAGGTGTGTGTATGTGTGCAGTTTTCTTTGAGGGGGGTGTGTGTATGTGTGCAGTTTTCTTTGAGAAGTGATCCCTTTTTGGAGACTGGGAAAACTCACTAAAAGAGGTACATTCCTCTTTGGAAAGTCTGATGATGTCACCATCCTACAAATACAGCAGGAGAGAAAAAAAAAGCAGCCAATAAAGCAAACAGCGTGCCGTGTTAATGCATCTCTCTCTAATATTATAACATAGTTAGGCAGGTGTTTGAATCCTGCAAACAGTGAGTGTATGTGTGCAGTTTCCTTTGAGAGGTGTTTCCTTTTTGGAGACTGGGAAAACCCACTAAAAGAGGTACATTCCTCTTTGGAAAGTCTGATGATGTCACCATCCTACAAATACAACAGGAGAAGGAAAACCATCCAGTGTGTGTATGTGTGTAGTTTTCTTTGAGAGGTGATCCCTTTTTGGAGACTGGGAAAACTCACTAAAAAAGGTACATTCCTCTTTGGAAAGTCTGATGATGTCACCTTCCTACAAATAGGGTGTGTGTGTATGTGTGCAGTTTTCTTTGAGGGGTGTGTGTGTGTATGTGTATGTGTGCAGTTTTCTTTGAGAGGTGATCCCTTTCTGGAGACTGGGAAAACACACTAAAAGAGGTTCATTCCTCTTTGGAAAGTCTGATGATGTCACCATCCTATAAATAGGGGGTGTGTGTATGTGTGCAGTTTTCTTTGAGGGGGGGTGTGTGTATGTGTGCAGTTTTCTTTGAGAGGTGATCCCTTTTTGGAGACTGGGAAAACTCACTAAAAGAGGTACATTCCTCTTTGTAAAGTCTGATGATGTCACCATCCTACAAATACAGCAGGAGAAGAAAAACCAGCCAGTAAAGCAAACAGTGTGCTGTGTTAATGGTTCTCTTTCTAATCTCATAACATAGTTAGGTAGGTGTTTGAATCCTGCAAACACTGACAATGTGTGTGTATGTGTGCAGTTTCCTTTGAGAGGTGTTCCCTTTTTGGAGACTGGGAAAATCTACTATAAGAGGTACATTCCTCTTTGGTAAGACTGATGATGTCACCATCCTACAAATACAGAAGGAGAAAGAAACCCACCCAATAAAGCAAACAGTGTGCCGTGTTAATACGTTGTTTTCTAGCATCATAACATAGATAAATAGGGGTTTGAATCCTGCAAACACTGACTGTGTGCAATTGTCTTTGAAAGGAGTGCCCTTTTTGGAGACTGGGAAAACACACTAAAAGCGGTACATTCCTCTTTATAAAGACTGATGATGTCACCATCCTCAGCCATGTTAATGCATCACTCTCTAATATCATAACATTGCTAGGTAGGGGTTTGGATTTTTGCAAACGCTGACTGTGTGTGTGTGTGTGTGTGTGTGTGTGTGTGTGTGTGCGCGTGTGTGTGTGGGTGTGGAGGGTGTGTACAATTGTCTTTAAAAGGAGTGCCCTTTTTGGAGACTGGGAAAACACACTAAAAGAGGTACATTCCTCTTTGGAAAGACTGATGATGTCACCATCCTACAACTACAGACGAAGAAGCAAAACGACCCAATAAAGCAAATAGTGCGCCTTATTAATGCATTTCTCTCTAGTATCATAACATAGTTAGATAGGGATTTGAATCCTGCAAATGCTGACTGTGTGTGTGTTACTGTTGGTCAATGCAGTGTGGATTTTGCTTTTACTATGGTATGACATATTATGATTACAACAGTAAATGCATTGCACACATCAGGTATCTGCGTGGCAAATATATATGTGTACATGTCCCCTGAATCAGTACATAGGTGTGAAGCCTGCATACTACATGAATACATTTGTTTCCACTGACAGGTTGTGCCGCTGCTTCTCAGATCGTAGGTCATATATGTATGTATGTGACAAGGCTGTCCACTGTCGTGTTCTGTGGCCAAGGTCATCTGTGCCACACACACCCATGACAGTTACTTAAGAGTAGTGTGAGTGAGGGTATATGCCTGTGGTATATGTCAGACATGTTCATACACAACAATGACTGCCAATAATGGACAGTCTTTATAGGTGTACACCTGCCTTGTGGATATGCATTCAGGCCTCTAATGTCTTACGTGATACACCTTGGGACTCCACAATACCTATGGATATGTGGATACCAAGGGACACATGACATAACATGAGGCTGTATGTACACATTGGTACCCAACATACATGTTGAGGGCTATCACCTGTGTGGTACTGATGGGATAGTATGTATAGTACATGAGGATGACTATGCCATAGTTGGCTTACTGCTATACAGCATGTATCAGACAACAGGTATCTGTCTGTATGATACCCTTGTGTAGGATATGCGTTCCATCCAGGAAATGCATTGTAGGCCAATGCATGCATTTCCAGATTTGGATGGACACATCCCTAGTGTGTTTGCATGTACCTAAGGGGGCTATATGCCAAACAGGTGTGGTCACAGGAATGGGTGGCGGTCATTACCACTGGTTAGTGTTATAGTGTAGCACTGGAAGGATCCAACTGTAACTGAGTTCCCTACGACTGTGTGTCATTTGTCAGGACATCATCCAATGATTGCTTATAGTCATGCTGTTGAGGTTGTGTATACTACCAGACCGCAAATCATTGACAGATATTAATGGTATCACCCACAGCATAGTGTCAACCCATGTCAAACACACATGTCTACCCTTGTTAGTACATAACTGTAGTAGAATGCATACTGGCCATTGAAAGATATTATGAGATGTTAATGTGTACGACAGGGTATGCCACACGTCCCATGGGTCCACGATGCACATACATGTAGACAGTGCACACCCACCATGTTCACAGATGTACACTTGCTAATCTGTACTGCACACATCACACACGTACTGTCCACTCACTAACACATGCCGGCAACACATTACACTTCAGCCAAGTGGCACATGGGTGGACAATACATACTCGTACCTAACAGTGGTGTAAACAATGCTACATTGACAATCAGAGCTGTTAGGTATGTCTGTGGCCTTTCCACTTGCTGTAGTTGTCATGTGAGGTACATACCACATGGGGCATTGTGATGAGTAGAGGGGAACACCGACCTATATTTCCCTAGATGACACACCTTTTGTGATGACACGTACCACATAGACCGATTACATGACTACTGTGGCACTGTGATTATCAAAGGGGAGCCTACTGTCCACCTGTGTCCCGTGTTCCCTTCTGACACCTATGTGGCAGTTACTGCGTAAGGTGTTTTGGAATGGGGTATGGCACTGCAGTATCAACACTGGTGTCCAGTCCATGCCTTGGACAACAGGCACTTTTTGCAGTACATATGACCCCGTGTCTCCCATATATATATACACACATATATATATATATATATATATATATATATATATATATATATATATATATATATATATACACATATATATATTTATATATATATATTTATACACATATATATATATATATATATATATATATATATATATATATACATACATATATACATATCTATACATATCTATACATATCTATCCATATATATACATATCTATCCATATCTATCCATATCTATCCATTTATATATATATATATATATATATATATATATATATACACATATCCATACATATCCATACATATCTATGTATATCTATATATCTATACATATCGATATATATATATATATATATATATATATATATATATATATATATATATATATATATATATATTTATATTTATCCATATATACCCATATATATCAGTATATATCCATATATATATATATATATATATATACATATATATATATATATATATATATATATATATATATATGTATATATATCTACATATATCCATATCTATCTTTATATGTATATATGTATATATCTATATATAGATCTATATATCTATAATTCTATATATGTATATCTATCTATATATATATATATATATATATATATATATATATACATACACACACACACACACACACACACACACACATCACACACACACACACACACACACACACACACACACACACACACACACACACACACACACACATATATATATATATATATATATATATATCTTACATGTATATATACACATACATGTAAACATCCATTGCTGTACATATAGCTGCACATATAGGCAAATATACTGCCCACCTTTCATGGTGGGGATGTCAATTATGCAACAGTTGTGAGACATACGGTTATGTAATACTATTGCACAATGTTGTGCAGAATGCATTCTGCTGTCCTCAGGCCGTATAGCTGTAGCAGGCCTCACTGCCTGTAGCTCAGTCCCACAGCGTTTAATCACCACATGACATATACTGGCACTGCTTGCTCTCTGCAATGCCACACTCTACAACCTACATACATATGTGCACATAGCAGCCTTCAACAACATACATATGTCCAGCCTTCACTAACAGTTGCAGTACATCCCTTGCCCTATGGAAATGTGCATATACATATAGATATGGACTGCTGCCACATATAGATGATTCACAGTATGTAGGGTACCCTTCAGACACATCTTTTGGATGTCAACAAATACATATCGGTTACATACCTTACCTTTGTATTCCTCACCTCCGTCTGTTGTTGTTTTTTTTTTTGTTTATTTTTTTCATCTTGGTTTCCTCTGTGTGTTGCTGTTTGTTTTCAGTGTCTGCCTCCTACTGCCTGTTTGTATCTGTCTGTCTGTCTGTCTCTGTCTGTTTCCCTCACTCATGCTCTCTCTCTCTCTCCCAGTTGGTGCAATGATATTATTGCATGTGTGGACAGCAGATACAGGCTGCTTTTCTAGGAATCTGCACATGTGCATGTGATGGCCTCTGCACCAATTGGTGCCCAGCATTTAGTAACTGCATGCAGCCTGCTTTGTGGTAATTGCAGTTCTCACTGTGATTTCAGGACACTGCTATAAAATGATAGGTTAGGTAGGCATAGCCCTTTCAGTTTTGCAAGGTGGGGACCATGCTTGTTTGCTGTGGACACTGTTGTCTCAGTCAGAAGGTTGGTATATGTCTCATATCTGGATTCTGAGCATATGTATTACTACACCTTTTCTGACGTGCAAGCAGTGTCTACTCTCACTTATTGACATTTATCATTAAGTGGGATTCCCCACCTTTCTGCCTACTGCTACTACATTTCACAGGGAGTCTGAGGGGCACAGCTAACATTTGTTTGCAAATCACGGATATCCCTGTAAACCAGTCACAGTTGGGAGGTCTGGCCTCTGACCTATTCAAATATGCCAGTGTTTATCCTGCTCTGATAGTTGGTGGGGTTTGTAAGGTGCTACTGTAACATTATTCCCTACTAGCATGGCTGGTTCTCTTTTCACAGTCATGTCATGCAATTCCACAACACTTGCTGGTTAAGGGCCACAGAACAATTTGTGTTATGCCATTCCTATTCTCCCTTTACATTCACTCATTGTAATACATGATATATTTCTTTCAGCACCAAGTTATTGTATATCTGATATGGTGTTGTGGTACTTCATGCCGACTGGTGAGCCCAAGGTCTGGGGTTCGAGACTGACATGTGTATTTTATTTTGCTGCTGAGCAATACAAGGGCCCTGTCATACGGAGTGACTAAGGCACTTTTAAGCAGTTTCTAAGTGGGTTTGCATGGGTTTGCGCGATGCTTAGCGATGCTTAGCTAAGCGCACACAAGCTCACACTCGCGCACCCCCACTAACTACTGCTTAAAAGTGCTTACTCTCGCTAACCCCCGCGCTAATTACTTTGAAAGAAAAGAAAATGGGGAGATAGGAAAGTGGTGAAAAAGGGGACACAAAGAGGGAAAGACAGTAGGGAAACCAGCTGGGATGTGCAGGAAGGGTATAGGGAAGGCCCATAGCTGCCCATTTCTGTACCAGCAACAGCTGTGCATATGTTCGTAATTTGGTGTGAAATTTGCAACCTTCCACCCCTGAGAGAGGGGTGAGGACAGCAGAGTATCTTGTAGTGCCAATTATAATTATCAGTTTACATGTCCGGCGGACATGTGTGCGAAATGGGCAGCTATGTATGGGGCGTAATTTTTTTGTGGAAACAGATTGCCCTTTTTTTATTTTTTTTTTCAGGTGAGAGTGGAATGTGAGGTAGGGGATGTAGGTATATTTGGAGAGGTAGGTTGGGGAGGTAAACAGACAAGACAAGCAAGATGCATACAGGGGTGGAATTTGACACATGGGGTGGGTGAACACATTTGATGGGGAAGGTTGTTTGGAAATTGCAAGCCCATGAGCCCACAGATGGTAACAGTGGAACTGAGATCCCCACCCATGGGCAGTCACCTCTGCACCTTCACAGCTGCAAGGGTGGCTGTGCTGGGGGCTGCGTAAGATGGGCAGGCTCACCCGTGAGATGCGCCACTCTCACCTCAAGCTGGCGTAGGGGATCAGCCACTGAACGCTGGATCTCCCTACACACCACAACCCGGAACCTTTGAAGGGTGACAGGTGGCCCTTCTCCGCCCATGCTTGCACGGGGGGACTAGCCCCATCCCCTGCAGTGCTTCCACCCAAAGGTGGCACAGGACCAATGGAGGAGGAGAGCCTGGGCTGGGCACCAGACCTGCTAGTGTCAGGTGCACTCGCCGGCTGAGGAGGGACAGGTGGGTCCTCTGGGACTGGCCTTCGCATACGTTCTGTGATTAGGTGTGTTTAATTACAACATAAGCAAAACAGCATTCCAGATTAGTTGTATTAGCATGCAATAATATTCCCTTTAACCCAACACACCAAGGGTACAACAGTTGAACAGCAAGCATAACACATGCATATATTGAACCACAGTGGTTATTCCAACAGCATGCAGGGATGTTTGGTAGCAACAGGCCACCATGATTGTGGTGTTCAAACAGGGCACATGCATCAATGTGAATGCAAATATTTATAGAACAATAGGACAAATGTCCCAACAAATATTTAAGATTACACATACCCATTGAGGTGTGGAATTGCATAGTTTATGCACATACAGTAGGGTGTAGATAATACTTTGGTTAACATGTTTTCATGACCTTTTCATCTACACTACATTCCTAGTGACTGCAAGTGTATATCTCCTACATGTATTATTACACTTGCCACCATACATTAGTTTGTGTAATGGGTTTGGCTAGTTCAATATATGCCTGACCTATATCTGACAAACTAACTGTCCAGGATGCAGATGTTACTGCTACATATTTCTTGATTGCATTTTTATTTCTTTATCTACATATCTGGCATGTTTTCACATGACATTTTCACTTCGATTTATACAGAACCCTGCATTTCTTGACACACACTCACATTTTTGGGGAAATATAACATGCTACACATGTGCAAGTTTTACTTATTCATGCCAGCCAGTAACTGACTGTTGTGGACTGTATATATGTTTCACAGCTACTAGCACTTCCATCACCCACTTTATATGGGACTGCACAACTCTGGGTTGCCAGTACCTTTTCAAACAGTACTGTTTGTATAATGCAAGGGTACAACAACATTTCAGACTCTGTGACACAGACACACCTGGGTTTTAGACCTTTATTAATGACATTACACACTTTTCCACAGGCTCACTCCTTTATTTGTTTTAACAGTGTATATGTCAGACATGTTCTAGACATATTATACCTTTATTAATAGGTTAGCACACTCTTTTTTCAGGCTCACTCACTTATTTTATATGACAGTGCCTGCAGAGATATTATTCCAGACATACGTTACCTTTCTTAATGGGTTTCTACACTCTTTCTCTGCCTCTCTGACATTTTTATCTGACAGTACATGCAGATGACTTATTCAGGCAATTTTATGGCTGTATTATTGGACTACAACACTTTCTTTCATGCTCTCTCCCATATTTTATATAACAATACATGCAGAATAATCACTAACCTGCCTGGTGGTGCAGCCTTAGCAGCCTATCAGCATAGGCTTGCTGATTCGTAGCACGGTCACCTGCAGCTGTAAAGTAAATGAGGGGATATTGAGACATACCTATCTGTTATACATACTCCATTATCATTTCTTACATACTGCATTCCATGGCTACATACTCAGTTGTGGGGCATCCCGCATCCCACGGGCATCCAGTATCCACTGGTTCAGGTGGTCCTGCTTTCATCTCTTCAGGTCAGCATGGTGGTGATGGACCTTCTCACCAATCCAAGGAATGCCTGTGGCACTGCTGAGGTCACAAGCTAACCGGTTCCAAGCCTCTGCCTTGTACTCTGTCCCTTGGAACTGGCCCTGCAGGAGTCTTGACTCGTGATGGTGGACAAGGAGCCAAACCATGTATTTGGACTCCACGATGCCCCAACGTTGCGCTCGGAAGTGTGTTCCCTCTCCGACACCAGACATTCTAACTGCAGATGTGAGCTACAATCAGTTATGACATGTATTCCCGCCTGTGGGGCTTAAATATGCCGCATTTCCCACACTTTTTTGTAATTGGCCATTTTATAAAATTCTCAGCTGACTGCAGACCTGCTTAGTAATGGTTAAACTATCATTCGTAAGTATATGAATGTTAACAGTGAATTTTTCCCCTATGTTGTCATGGCTTAGTGGTTCTGTACTTTGCTTCTGATACGCAAAGTCCTGGGTTCGAACCTTGTCATTCATTTTATTTTCATACTGTCCAGAGAGGCTAGGGGGTGTGGCTGCATTTGAACAACTTTGCTCTACGTTGCTCCTTGGTGTCCTACGGTGCCCTGGTTGGCACGGCGAGCATGTCCGCGTAAACACATTGCGCTAGGTAAAGCGCTTTTAAACTTTGGGTAACTCTATTGTGCTGGGTAAAGCGCTATTAAACTATGGGCAACTCTGTTTAGCTGGGTAAAGCGCTATTAAACTATGGGCACCTCTGCTTAGCTGGGTAAAGCACTATTAAACTATGGGCACCTCTGTTAAGCTGGGTAAAGCGCTGCTTAACGGCAGGCTATTATATATCTGGATCCTTTAAAAATATATATTTTGTTCACTGATACATTGGCCATTTCACTGCTTTTAATAATACTTTAATCATATATGTCTGGTATTATTTAAAATACTGATTTAAAACATAAATAAGAAGGGGAGTGGTGGGACTTGAACCGTGAATACCTCTTCTTTGTGCATACGCTCTACCATTACACTATTGCAATTTGGTGCAATTTGCATAAACATTCTTTCTTATGCTCTTCCATGTTGGAATTGCTAACTATAGCTAAGCAATGGGCACACACACGCAAATACAGGCAGCTATACCGTGGATTTAAAAAAAAAAAATATTTTACTTTTTACAACTCTGATGGGGGTTTACAGTGTCAGGGTGTGTAGTGTTGGGTGCAAGTACATTTGAGCGAACTCGCCCATGTGTGTTGATATTTTGCTTTTACTACACTTGCAGGGCCATGGACATTTAGACTGCTCGGCAGTCGGACACGCCCCCTGCTTTCATACTCGGTCCGTGTAGCAGTTACGGTTGAGTCAGCATGCCCTCATGAATATTTATGGCACTCTGACATCATTCTGTTCAACTGCAGCCTCCGAGTAAGACTTATTAAGTCTTACACGGAGGATTTGTGAATCCGGGGGATTATGTCACCACCTTATTGGTTAATATTAGCTGGACAGAATTCTAACACCTACCCTCTGGCAGTTTTTGAGGACCATATCCTTAAGGGAGTTGTTTGCATTCAGGAACACATTTTGAAAGATTCATGGGAATATGTAACTAAAATTAAATGACAATATTTTACTGACAAGTCATTTTTCATCAGTTGATGTAGTGGACATGTTTACATGGATTTCTCAGCAGACAAGTATGGAATTATTCCGTTCAGCGATAGTCGAGCTTACCAGACTTAAAGACCAATTGATCAACTTCTTTGTTAATGTTATTGATTTTGACTCTTAGTTTTACTTATTTTGAACATGTTATTTGTACATTTATTTACAGATTCTTTTAACAAAACAACCTCTTGATGGTATTTTCCACATATATATATATATATATATATATATATATATATATAATATATATATAAATATATATATATATATATATATATATATATATATATATATATATATATATATATATATATATATATATATATATATATATATATATATATATTTTATATATATATTATATATGCTATATATATATATATATATATATATATATACTGTGTAGATAGTATTGATACATGCTGAATTAATTTGTTTGAGTAGCGCTGGATATTTTATGTCATGTGATTTAACAAGCTGTTTAAACTTGGTCACGTATAGAATATGATTCTGATGAAGTCCTACTGATTTTTAGGGATGAAAGCACTTAACCATTTTTTTACCTTTAGTTTATGTCTATTAAGCTTGAAATATGTATGTCTGGAAACTGGATTTGAATTTTTACTTGCATATACATTATTTATACAAGACACACCATGAGTCTTTTGGTTTTCTTGTTTGATAAATCAAAATAAATTTTATCCTAATAAACAGTTGTACAAGAAATCAAAAACTAACACTGTATTGTTTCATACAAGCTCCAGACTTCCTTGTGTATGGTCTTGGAATAGCTACAATTTCCCTGCCTACAGTCTATCCTTCTCTTCCAGCAAACATTGATAATCAGTGGTTGTTGTTTTGTCTTTCGGCTTTTCCCGGTTAGGGGTCACCACAGCGGAACTCCGGTCCACTAATGATTGGCAGTTGATTTTTATGTGCTGAGTTGCCAGCCCTGATGCACAACCTTCAATGAAGGTACGCCCATTCATGCATGTCTTCACACAGAAGACACTCTAGCTGAGAATCGAATGGGACAACGTCTTGCTGTGAGGCGACAACGCTACCGCAGCACCAAAACAGAAGTCAAAATAAATATTTCTGCTGCAATCTGTCTCTTTCTTCCAAAACACAGTGAAAATTAGAGTTAAAAATAAAATATAAATCAAAATAAATGTTTCTGTCTACAGTATATCTCGTTCTTCCAACAAAAAGTGAAACTCCAGGATAAAATTATAAATATAAACAAATAACCCTTTTCTTATTAAACAGTTGCACAATAAATACAAAATAACACAGGATGGTTTCAGGTCATCTCTGCACTGTCCTATTACTTTCTGCAGTCTATGTGAATGTATAGCTAATTAGGCCATTTGGATGTTAGCAGTCAGTTTGATTGTTTACAGTCTATCCCTTTCTTCAATCAGTGAATATCAGAAGTAAAAAATAATATATATGTCAGTATCTTCTCTTATCAAACACTTGCACACAAAATCCCAAACCTAGAATGGGTAGTCTCAAATACTATCTGGACTGTCCTGTGTAAAATTTTTGCTCTTATCTTTGGTATGGCGAAAGTTTGCCTGTCTACTACTTAACCATTTCTTTCAAAAAAGAAGTAGAATTCTTAGGTAAAAAGTAAAATAAAAGTCAAAATAAATCTATTCTGTATACGTTTACCTTTCATTTAACAAACTGAAAAATCAGAGATAAAAAAATAAAATATAAAATCAAACAAATTTTCTTTTACAAGACAGTCACACAGTAAATCACAACCCATCACTGAATGGCTTTAGATGCACTTTGGAGTGTCGTATGTATATTCTGTATAAAGTTAAAGCAGACTAGGCATAGCTGGATAGCTACATCTATTAGTTTCTACCAACAAACAGTGACATTTGAGAAATACAATTTAAATAAAAATCAGAATAAATTTATCTACAATCTCTTTCATCCACCAATAATGACAATCAAAGGTAAAAAATTAAAGCATAAATCAAAATAATTTTCCAGTATACAATTTACTGGTTTCTTTCAACAAACAATGGAAATCAGAGGTAAAAAAATAAATATAAATAAAAAATCTTCCTGCCTACAATCTACCCCTTTCTTCCAACAAACACTAAAATGCAATGATACAAAATAAAATTGAAACCAAAACAAATCTTCTTTTACCAAAAAGTAGATGAATAAATCCCAAAATAGCACCATGGTTTCAGATATGCTATGGTGCAGTCTGTCTACAGCCTGTCTACAGTCTGTACACATTAGCAAACTATGCCCTTTTGGATGTGAGGTTTATCTGACTACATTTTATGACTTTCTTCAAACAAACAGTGAATATCAGCTATATATATATATATATATATATATATATATATATATATATTCCTCTGTAATTCACAAAGAGTGAAAATAGAAGGTATAAAATAAAATATACATCAAAAATCTTTTCTAACAAACAGTGAAATTCAGAGGTAAAAAATAAATATAAATCAAAACAAATATTTTCTTATATAACAGTTGCACAATAAATCAGAAGCCAACACTGGAAGCTGTGGCATAACCTGTCTTCAGTCTGTGAGAAGTTTTAACTAATTAGGCCACTTGGGATGGCTAGAGATAGATTGTCTACCAGCTATCCACTTCTTCCAACAAATAGTGAAAATCAGAGGTAAAAAATAAAATATAAAGCAAAATCTTCCTGTCTGCAGTCTACCCATTTCTTCAAGCAAACAGTGAAGTTCAGAGGAAAAATGAAATATCAATTAAAATACATATTCCCTAGGGTTCAATAAACTCCATGTCGGCTTCATGCAAAGCCTACATGGAGTTTACTTCTGTCTTCAGTAGTGTGCTGTGAGCAGTAGTGCACAATGCAAGGTTTTGTGGTTGGCCAGAGTGTTGCCAGCCAGGAAACCATGTAAATGAACATAGATAGCACACTTATTGAAACCAGAGCACTGACATGGTTTTGCACAGAATGCCACAATGATAACCAGGGCTTCACAAATAGCTCTCAGTCTCTTAGTGCGAGACATCTGCCCAAAGTCCAACATAACGTAGGGAAAATTATCTAGAAATTGGGACATATTTGACATATATGCCCTATATAAATGTACTAGAATTACCAGAGGGTTGTGCTAAGGTACATGTTCTGAAGGATTTAAAGTATGAAACTCAAACATACCTCTCAACCTCTTAGAGCAAGATTTCTGGACAGAGCCATATATAATAGGGACATTTTTGAAATATCGCTCTTACAAACTTAGACAGTTGATAGAATAATAGGTTTTAAATTAGCATGACTTTTCTGAAGAGCATGAAGTTTGAAACTCAAATGTCTGTCCTTAATTTCCGACTTCAATCTGCATTGACATGCCAATGATATGTCAGAAAATCAAAATTTTATGAGGAAAACATAAAAAATATGAGACAAGTATGTGGATAGTCGAGAGGTATGAAATCAACATATATAGCATTGAGTCACATCAGTCCTGAGATCATCCCAGAGATATGGCAGAAAACCACAAATTTTATAAGGAACAAACCAAAATATATAAGGCAAAAATCCAGACATTCTGTGAAAATCTGGACATTGGAAATGTATGATAGTTATGTATATGGCCCAAGCACAGTATAGGGCAGTGTATAAAGTGCAGAGTATTATGAAATTCCATTCCTGGCGTTCTGTACTAAAGTTGCGTAAATGATCTATAAGGGTACCTTGATTGCAATGTAAAATAAGCACACAGGGTAAGTGTGTGTATTGAATAGGGACACACAGATGAACTGTAGGAATAAAGACAAGGAAAGATGACAGGTAAAACAACTTACTGTACAGCAGGTGAGGGCATGTCAATGGAAGACAGTTGTAGCAGCAACACCAATCACATACCAGTATGGTACAGTATGGACTGCACAGTGAAAATATGTATTATGTGACTGTCACACAAGATGACATAACAAGGGGGAAGATGTCTGTCAGATAAGCATCCTTACATGAACAATGCAGAGGACATCTATCAGGGATGGCTTATACAATTGGAGTAGTGTGCATATTGTAAAGCTGTGCAAACTGATTTACCTGAATATAAGTGTAATCTCAGCAGAGGTCTCCAGCAAGTGGGACATGGATAAAAGCTCATGGACAACATTAAAAGAAGCATTCACAATCATGGATAATATCGGAATAATACCACCAATGATCCCATGCCTCTAACATAACATATGCAATTTAGAGTGATCAGAGATGTTTCTGCATAACACACTTGTGCAACTATCTTGACATGTCTTCACTCTATGAGAGTATTCATGCACACTGTCCTGACACTGTAAAATCTCCTGGAGGTGTTAGGAGTGATACTACTATTTCTGTATGTGACATTAATATCAGTGCAGACGAGTTGACTGGTATGCATGGCTTTTATTTATTGCTGACTACTCCCTTGTATGTAACACAACTGCTGAGTATGTGAAGGGCATCCACATCATAGGCCGTAATACCTCCATAGTTCACAGCCTTCATCACACCAATAACTGAGTACAATACACTCTTCTTCATGTACCTCACTACGCGTCTGCCAGTGATGTGTAAATGAAGTGCACCACCTTTGCCACAATAAGCTGTCACACGTCTTATTTGCCATAGCTAGGTATTCTTTTTGTGGCATAAACATTACTGTCTGATAGTGCAGAACTCTCCCATCAACTTATTACACCAGGTGCATATGTGATACCTGTTCTGGTGATGCACACAGTACATACAAAGCTGTTTGACAATGTATGGGTAAGATACATGACAGTATGGACTATGTGGATTGTGCCGCTACATGATGGTGGCCATTCCACATACCATCTACCCCAAGACACAGATCACATACCTACTGGTCTTTTTATAGGGAGTGTTAGCTACCTTATACTTGGGTTGTGTGTTTGTTTTCATTAAGTAACAAATCCCCCATGTTTGTGTGACATTGCAGGTGTTGTCATGGCTGTGGTAGCAACCTTGGTGTGTGTTGATACTGTCTGTATTATATTAATATCACAGCTGGGGTTAATGATTATCCACAATGTGTAGTCCTTCAGACAGCTGTTTGCACACAGGATGTATAAGTCATTTATGATGTATATGACTTAAATAATGGACAGGGAAGGGCCTAGCAGACAGCCCTGATCACTGGACCTGCGATAGAGGTCACTTTACAGATTTAACATATTCAGATGCCACATATGTGATACAGTGATCTCCCCACTTGCTGATATAGGTATTTATGGCTGCATCTGACAGTGCTGAGTGAATACCTCGGTACAGATGTCAAATGCCTTGGGTTTGTCAAGTTCAAAAAGATGATAGTGTTGTCATCATGCATGGCCTTGATGACCTCTTTGATGTAACAGACATGATGCAGCATTAACACTCACACAGGTCTGTTGTACGCAGCCAGGATATTACTAATGTCCATTTAGAAAAGGACAGTGATGACATGTTGGTCTACCTCGCAGATGAGGAGAGTCAGGATGTTTCTATACATGATTGCATCAGTTGCTGTCTCCCCCAACATACATGGATGCAGGTTGATGTACATCTTTCTACAGGAACAAAGTCAGTGTGGAGGGAGTGTTGAAGTGTGTATTTAACCATGTCATCAAAGTGTATGTGGTGAGTCATGCAGTGGGCGATCTGTGATGTCACAGTCCATTGATTCTGTGTGATAAACTTGGATTAAGGTAAGATGGTGCATGCTGCCTGTACTGATCTGGCCTAGGGATTGGACATAATCTCCTATGCAGATATCATTGAGAAACTATCCAGCTGGGGATTAACCCTTACATCACTGGAGAAGTAACCGATTGGCTCAGTGACAGAATACATACTCTAAACATTGATGAATCAACCTGTACCAGTAGAGCTGTCACCACTGGCATACCACAGAGATCTGTGCTTGGCCCTTTACTATTTAGATTCTATTTCTGGACAGTTCAGTCTAAAGTATATGGCCTTTGGCTTACCACATTTGCTGAGTCTTGCAAACTGCACATGCAATCATTGAGTCTACCTATAATGATATACTACAGGAGAGGCTAACACAGACAAATGAGTGGTGACAAAGTTACTTGGTCTACAGATAAATGCAAAGTGTTCTTCTGCAAAGTGGAATTCCCTGCTAATTACAGCATTGACAACAGTCCTACTATGCTAAAATCCAGTGATGTAAGCACTAGGAGCACATGTAGATAGCAATCTGAACTTTGACCACAAAGTATGCACACTAGTATTGAAAGCCTATGTTGTGCACAACATAAGTCATGCCATTGTATACATGTCTGAGGATTATACTAGAGCACTATACTCGAACCTCATAAGAACACTAATGCAGTATAATGCCTTCTTTTGCATGTACCTCATAAGACATATACAGCAGCTGGAGAGACCACAGGGGTTTCTCACCAGTAAAACACAGGCCTACAAAGCATGCCATGATGTATGTGGAGAGACTAAAAGCCAGGTCAGTGTAGTCTGTATCGTATAAGATGATGTGACATCTGCCTGGCCTCCAGGCCAGTCTTTGACCCTGCCTTGTTGGAAATAGTGCACATCCACAAATGAGATATAGCTGCTGACATCAGCAGAGTTTGGTAAGCAGACTACGGTAATTACAGTGACTCAATAGTGAAGCACAGTGACTCGATAGTGAGGCACACTGATGTCCCACTCACTAAGTTGAATAAGGAGAAAGTAACAGCTGCCTATCAGGTGCCAGGATCCACCATATAATGCATGCACTCAGGTTCCTCCACAACAGGTACAAATATGACTCTGTCATTGTACATGTGGGTGTGAATGATCTGAGACGTACCTCCTTGGACTACATGAAAAGAGACATGGAGGAGCTCTCAGATTATGTAGCCCAGATGGCTATGATGCTAGCCCTGAGCTGCATCCTACCATCACCCAGAATTATACCATAGTACAAGCAGAAAATGATTGATTTCAGCAATTGGCTAAGTTCCTGGTGTCATTCTAATTGCTTCGTACTATGAAAGGATGGTTGATATTAATCTAACTGAGGTGAAAACTTCTTGTGAGGAATGTAAAAAGTATGAGTCCCTACCTATGTATGCTACCTCTGTAAACAAACTTTCAAAAGATTTGGCCACTTTTGAAAAACAGACCAAAGAAAGAAAAATTTGAAAATTCAATAGGGACATTTCTGATTATCAAAGGGGTCATCCATTTGAATTCTTTAGATCAGTTAGATTTACAGACACCGGTCGGGGGACAGCAAACAATAGAACCAGAAAGAGACCTAGATCGATTCTTAAGACCAATGATAGGTCTTTCATCAGCACATCAGGGGAAGAATCCTCCTATACGGACAATGATAGTAGTAGTTATCGGGAATCGCATAGTCGTAAGAAATCTAATGCAGCACACTGTTTAGACATGGAAAGAGGCAGCGGGGAGGTTGCAAACACAAGCATGGGTACAAGAACAAATTCTGTAGAAGGATTGATACAGACACTTCTGAAATAACTGATAACATCTATCGAAATTTGTTGAATTTATCAGATGTAACACTTACAAACGAACAAGAAAAATTACTCAGTAAAGGTCTTGGTTTTATACCTGTTTTTTTCTCTGATGAATACAATATAGTCAATGATGTGTTATCCTTTTGTCGTAACCTTAATCTTAAATTATTTTTTACAGATAAAACCTCTCAAAGATCTGAGGAATTCAGATTTCATAAATCTGAATTCCAACCACCTATGAATAAACATGTCTCCATATTCCTTCAATCAGTACTCAAAGATCTACATTTCCCACATAGGGAGTCATGTATTATGGGCCAAAACATATCCCCATCTGAAAAGGTTGCTATGGACGAATTAAGGAATAATCATAACATTGTTATTCTACCAGCTGACAAAGGAGGTGCAGTGGTGGTTATGAATATGGGATATTATTTGAATGAAGGCAGGGGACAACTTGCCAATACTCGGTGCTACATGTACATGCCTACTGATCCCACTCCTGTATTTAAGAAGGAAATCAACACCTTTTTAAACCAAGCAGAGGAGGAAGGTATTATTACTAAGAACACTGTGAAACATCTAACTGTTATGGACCCTCAAAAACAAATACTTTATTTACTTCCCAAGATTCATAAATCCCTTTCTAAACCCCCCGGGGAGACCAATTGTGTCAGGCATTGGTTCCTTGACTGAACCTCTATGAGCTTTTCTTACACAATACTTGAAACCCCTACTTACTTCTGTCAGAGCTAGATTACGGGACACAACACACTTTCTTCAAATCATACAGGATACACAATTGGAGCCAGCCTGGCTAATGTGTACACTGGACGTGAAATCCTTATACACAAGCGTACCTCATTGGGCTGGACTACAGGCTCTACAGTATTGGCTGGAACATTCAGCCTTATATCCACCTGGATTTAATACATTACTGGTATGCATGGCAGAACATGTACTTAACAAAAATGTTTTCTATTTCCAGAGAGAGTGCTATTGGCAACTACAGGGTACTACTATGGGAACATCCTTTGCTCCCATATATGCAGACCTATTCATGGCCTTTTATGAAGAATGCATGATCTATGATCCCCTCCATAACCTTTATATGGTGGAGATTGACATCTGGCGTAGGTATTTGGATGATTGTTGGATGGTGTGGTGGGCAGACCAGGCATACCTACAGGAATTTGTGGAATATCTGAATGGAAACATATGGGGCCTTGAGTTTACTGTAACATCAAATCATGATACCATTGATTTTCTGGATGTTACAGTATATAGGAATGAAGACCATACTCTGAATACTGACTTATCGTAAATATCTACAATACAACACTCTGCTCCATGCCTTGAGTATGCATCCACGCCACACCATCTGGAATATACCAAAATCCCAATTCATGCGTATTAAATGTATTAGCTCATCAGAACAAGATTTTGAACAAGCCAGATTGGATCTTTACCACAGATTTATGGATAGGGGATATAGAGAATCAGATGTACTTATAGCAAGTGAATGGTCAATCACTCAAGATAGAAACACATTATTACGATACAAGAAACGAGCAACTACATTGGAAGAATCCACTCTTAGGTTTGTGACTACATATGTACGGAATGTACTCTTTTGCACACTTAACACCCTACTGATCCTTTGTGATCAGGCTACAGAGTATGTCATCATAATATCCTGGCATGTCCAGAGGTCAGTTTTGTGTGTACTCTCCAGTCCAGCTGGTGAATATTGTGATATTGACACAATGTCACATCTGCCTCATGTACACAGACAACCCTCTCCTCCTCCCGACAAACTCAGATATATGTGTCAGATGCACCTATAGAGACATACAGGGTACTGAACTCTCTCGACCCATGACTGGCACAGTCTATCAGGTGGTGAAGGTAACCACACACACCACATATCAGTCTCACATATCCTCTAGTGAAAGCACTCAAACCACATTATCACACATAGACATACTCAGATGCTGTAAATGTACTCTGCCTAAGCAGCAGAGACCTCCAAAGCAGACACACACACAACTGCTACCCCACTACAATACTCACATATCACATAGTTCACAATGTCAGTGTGCCACACAGTCACTGCCCTTTGGGCTAAACAACACACCTAATACACTTGTAATAGGTGACACTTATTGTCAGGCACACTGATGTACCACTCACCAGCCATAACAAGGGAATACTCACTTTGGGCTGTCTGTCGGGTGCCAGGATCTGACACATATCACAGGCAGTCAGGTCACTCCAAAGCAAGTACAGGACTGGCACCATCATTGTCCATGCTAGTGCATAAAACCTCAGATGTTACTCCCTGGACCACATGACATGATACATGGAGGAACACTCTGACCATGTAGCCAAGGCCAGTATGACCCTGACCTTGTCTAGCATCTTACACCCACCAATTATGATGTCACAGTATACAGACAAACATATCATGGTTAACAGTTGCCTAACAAATTTGTTTCATTCATAGGGGATACAGTGTCTGTCAGCCTGTGGTGACATGCTCAACATGCCACATAGCTTCACTATGGACAGCTTGCACCTGTCACCCTTGGACTATTGAATGCTGGCTAAGGCTCTTGCTACCACCATAGTGCCTTTTTTAAGCAGGGCTCAAAAGACAAACCCACCTCCATAGACATTGCAGGTTAAATGAAACTAAGGGTAATGCTGCACAACACCAGATATGTTACCCTCATATTGTGGCCACTCAGGACTCTCCTCAGTATGGAGGATAGTGATATCTGTGCACTAACAGATGCCTGGTTCAGGCTCACTTATGCACACCAGCACTACCAGGTTATGTTTCATACCATGCTTTCTGACAACAAGACTTGGAACAGACAACACAACTAGGGGGAGTATCCATATACATCACAGATACACACACCTCCGGGTTAGTAGCACTGCACAAAGCATCACAGACCATACATATACAACTACCATTGTGCAAAACTGCCTTTCAGTTTGTTGCCTGCTACAGACCACCCTCCCAAACTCAGGAACCACACTCGGCTTTCATGGGAACTATGGAGAATATGAAGGTCTCCACAAACACCATTATATTGTGTGACTTCATATACACAAATATTGACTGGGGATACTACTCAAGCCCCGACACCCTCACCCAACAGTTGCTACAATTTGTAGACTCATATGCTATGGCACAAAGTCAGCACAGCCACAAGGGGGAATACATATTGGACCTGATCATCACCAACATGGGGACTCTATGTTCCACACCAGTAATATACCCCTCATTGGTAAGGTCAGAACATACATGCATCTCACTGGACATACATATACCCTCCACACACCCATCCTGGGTAATCTTGGGAAACTTCTCATGAGCCAACGTCTCACTTCACCAAAGCAAGGTGGTATCCTTCAGAGACCCTGACAGTGTCAAATATGGCTCACACTGCTGAATCCTTTACATACACATTCTATGGACACCTAGTGGACTGCATGGATTGTGCAATCCCAAATAACAACAGGACTCACTACTCCAATGGCAGGGGACCTGTCTGGTAGACCCCAGCCATTAATAATCTGTGCAACCTCAGGAGGATGCTACTACATGATAGAGCACAATCCCAGACTGGGAAGGCATCTGTGAGCTGAACTAGCAGACAGCTACGATTACTCATGAACATTTCTAAGGGCCGCTTCTACCGGACAATTGCACCAGACACGTAGGACTATCACATGGCCTTCTTCAGTTATGTCAGGAACCTGGGTGGACACTCACTGATATGCTGTGAGTTACTGCATACTGACTAAATGCACCCTGAACCTACTGGCATTGCCAACTTCCTGGTAAACAGGTTCAGTGCAGATGTCTCCCCCCATCCCCCCTAAGGAGCAACTATTCATCCCAACAGAGTATAACCTCCCTGACATCACACAGTAACAGGTGAGTGCTGCCCTCCCCAAAGCATACATCACAGTATCAATGGGACGAGATGGTGTCCCGGCCTGCATTTTACACGAGCTTCATGACAGACGTAACCCTCACATTACATCACTGTTCAATATCGGAGTTACTACAGGATATGTACCCAAGGAATGGCGTACAGCAACAGTGGTCCCACTCCACAGAGTTGGTGCCACAACGGACCACAGACAATATTGCCCTATAAGCCTAACTAGCCTGTTCTGCAAAGCTATGGAGCGTATTGTCATGACACTCATACACATAGACATAGGGAACCTACAGACACTGTGTCCTACACATTTCAGCATTGCTGTGGGCAGATCTTGCCTCTTGAACCTGTTTGTATTCTTTAAACGGTTAACAGGTCCATCGACATAGGGACAGTTGTCCACACAGCCTACCTGAACCTTGCAAAACCCTTCAACATAATAATCCACTGGGCCATTATGCATAGGCTCACCAGCGTCGATATGGACACATATCTCACACGATGGATTGCTACCTGGATCAGGGATAGCACCCACATGGTCAGAATTGCAGGTGCCATGTCTGACTATGCACCAGTTACACGTGGCATCCCACATGGCTCAGTCCTGGGACCTCTCTTGTTCAGTATATATTTGTCTGACGTACAGGCTACCACAGGGGGAATATGGCTGAACATGTTTGCACTTGACTGCAAACTGGGTGCCATGATCAACTCTCCAGCTGCCACATGCATACTCAAACAGGGTCTCACAGAGATGGATGACTGGTGCCTGAGCCATGCCCTACAGCTAAATGCCATTAGTTGCATAGTCATCCCCTTTGGGAATAACAACATGCCCACACATTACCACATAGGTAGTACAGATTTTTTAACCTTGCCCGCTTTTGGCTGCTGTGCATTCGTGGCTGAGCATCTACACCTATACTGTCCCGTCCTGCCCTGAACTACCCACAGTGAATATGCCTGGGTGGACACTTGGCCCCAAACTATTCTAACACCAGTTCAACCTGTAGCTCAACCAAGTAAAACAAACTGTACTGAACCAGGCTTCTCCCAGAAGGACTTAAGGAACTGGCCCGTCCTGCCCTGAACTACCCACAGTGAATACTCCTGGGTGGACACTTGGCCCAAACTATTCTAACACCAGTTCAACCTGTCACTTAACCAAGTAAAACAAACTGTACTGAACCAGGCTTCTCCCACAAGGACTTAAGGAAGCATGTGCATCTGCTGCTAAACCCTGGATGTTTTTGCTTTTAGGCCCTGCTAGGTGTTCAGTACGCCCCCTTGCCTAATAAGCCAGCAGCCCAACTCTTCTCTTATTGTATCTCTGCACTCCCCCTCATTCAATTCCCTGATTTATAGTAGCCCCTGTCTTCCCTCAACCCATCTAGTCCAGGGACTGCCCAGGTGGGTTACAAGTGCACTTCGGCATTTGTCCACTAGATGGCACTCTCTTACCACTATCCTGACTTCAATTCTCTCACCACTGGTTCTCTCTTCAAGCTATAACTTTTCCTGATTTATTCTGTCTCACATATTTTTACCCACTCTATCCTATTAACTATATGTTCCCTGTACTCACCCTTCTGCAACTCCACACTTTACTAATTGGTTCTTGATCTTCTCCTGCTCTCCTTGGTTCTACCCGTTCCATTCGCCTAGCGGCTCATTCTGCTCCCCTACCCTGCCCCCAAATCTCACCCGCCCCAGCACCTCTTCCTTTATGCTCCCATAACCACACCCACTGCCTTCCCACACCAATCAGTCTCCACCTCACTAGTAACACCCATTCCCTTTTCCCGCTCAAATTATGCAACCCTCCTCACCTACTGGATCCCATTGATCCAATTAGGCCTCATCATCCTCTCCACAACTACTCCCTACTATACCCACACTAATCCCTCACTTAACTCTTCATCCCTCCCCCTACATTAGGAACATACTAGCTACTCTAGATATATCCTCTCTTGACCACTAACACTATACAAAAATAGTAACCCTAAGAAGCCTATTCCATCATGCTCTCTATACAATCACAAATCTCCTATCTACTATTTCTACTTCTCAACCTATCCTATCTTTACTACCTCACCCAGCCCCACACTCCATACCATTCACTCTCCTTCCATGTAACTAACCATCTTACCTAGTCTCTACCACATTCTTGCACCCCAATCTCCCACCACCTTTATCCTATAACAAACATCTTACTTTTTCCATACAAACTTATCACCACACATAAACCTTCTGCCCCACTGATAACTAGCAAACCCTTAAAAATTTCACCCAAATCCAACCTACACTCCAAACTGTGCTATTACCTCTCTAACCCAATATCATATCTGATCTGCAGTCTACTATCAGGTGACATCCATCCCAACCCTGGCCCACCCAACTCATCCACTACAGACAAGTCCATATTACTTACTTCTTTAAATTCCCAAAGTATAGTTAATAAAATCCCAAACCTCCATGGCTGGCTAATTCATAACAAACCTGACATCCTATCCATCTCAGAAACATGGCTAAAACCCCATATAAAAGACTCTGAAATTACACCACCAACTTACTCTATCATTAGAAAAGATAGATCCCACAAAAAAGGGGGAGGAATAGCTCTCCTATACTCATCCTCCTTATTAGTCACTCCCTATAATAAACCTACTCCACTCTTTAATAACACTGAACTACTCCTAGCAATACTTCAAATCAATAAACACAAGCACATATGTATAGCTTCCCTCTATATCCCCCCAGGAGATAATATTTCTACACTTGAACACATCCTCTCCTGGCTCTCCACCAACATCAGTAACAAAACAATAATCTTAGGAGATGTGAATATTAACTGGGCTTCCATTCAATCTCCAACAAACCCACTTAACATCAACCTCTACAATTTTTCACAACTAATTATCTCTATAACACACCCCTCAAAAAACCTATCCAGTGGCAGTATTTTGGACTGGATTCTAGTCTCACATCCTCAATACTTCTCTGACAGTGGTACTCTTTCTGATCCTCTTAGTGACCATCTTCCCATCTTTACATATCGACTCCCTTTATCCTTACATCATTCCCATAACTATATTATCATTCGTAACCAAAAAAACTTTAACGCAACATCCTTCACTAACTCTCTAAAAGCTATAAACTGGAACTGTCTAAAAACATTACCTCTCGACAACGCAGTTGCTCATTTCAACACCTCATTCTTAAAAGTTCTAGACTACCATGCTCCCATAAAGACAAAGAGAATAAAAACTAAAACAGCCGCTTGGCTTACTAAAAACACACTAGCTACTATGTGGCACAGAGATAAAGCCTGGGCTCATTACCTAAAAAACAGGTCTCCCCTCACCCTTCATGAATACAAAATACTTCGAAATAAAGTAAAAAAGCTCATCATTTCCGACCGACAAAACTATTTCCCTATACTACAAAACAACAACAAAACAAACCCTCAGAAATTCTGGAAATGTATCTCCACTCTCCTTAACCCCATCAAACTAGACACCCCCTCCCCTGACCCTAATGCTCCTGAATCTGACTTAGCCACCCAATTTAACTCTTTTTTCATTGACTCTATTTCTAAACTTACTTTCATCTTTCTCTAATACCACCACTCTCTCCACATCACCTCCTTCCTCCTCTACCACCACTCTTCCTTGTACTTCCACCACTCCTTCACTCTCCTCCACTAACTCCCTATCATTCACCGCTTCTCCACCTCTCACTCCCGCCTCTCCATCATCACCCGCAAATACCCCCCCTTCCCAGTGTCCTCTATTTTCATTAAAATCTATACCCACTTCTACTATAAAAAAACTCCTCCAGAAATTGAAGCCATGCTCCAATGCTTCTGATAATATCCCTGCTTATTTTCTTAGCCTAGCTGCTGAAGCAGTCACCTACCCCATTAGCATTCTAATTAACCATTCAATCCAGGAAAGCATAGTACCCAAAATTTGGAAAAAGGCCTTCATTATACCATTACATAAAGGAGGCAACAATAAAAATGTTACCAACTTCCGTCCCATTGCTATCCTGTCTCCCATCTCTAAACTCTTAGAAAAATGCATACAACTGCAACTCCTTCCACATCTCTTAGATAATCAGCTACTAACACCAACACAACATGGATTCAGGCCAAATTACAGTACTATGACTGCTCTCCTCTCCTTCCTTGAAACTACTAATAAAGCCCGGGACTCTGGCCTTATTGTTTCCACCCTACTACTTGACCTTTCTAAAGCCTTCAATACTATCTCACATAGCCTGCTTTTAACTAAACTCTCTAAACTTAACCTATCCCCTCCTTCCTTGAACTGGTTCTCCAGCTACTTATCTAACCGATATCAAACAGTAAAATGGAAAAAGGCCACTTCCTCATTTCTTAATACCCCAACCGGAGTTCCCCAAGGTTCCATATTAGGTCCTCTTCTTTTTAATATATTTATAAATGATTTCCGGAACTCTATTCCTTTCTCAAATATCATTCAATATGCAGATGATTCAACTATCATCTGCTCTGCCACATCTACCCCTACACTCCTAAAACTTACTCAAGAAGCTTTTTCAACCACTGAGCTATGAATGAAAAGAAACCACCTTGCATTAAATGCCTCTAAAACCAAACTAATGGTATTTCCTCCCTCTAAAGCTACCTCATTCAACTTAAACTCTTTCACTATTACTAGCCAAAACAATATACCTCTGGAACTGGTATCAGAGACTAAATTACTTGGGGTCCAAATCGATAACCAGCTTAAATTCCACTCCCATGTACAACTAAATATAAAAAAAAAACATCAAAAACTAGGCATGCTCTACCGACAAAATCATTACCTTACACCTGCCACTAAAGTAACTCTCTCTACTTCCTTTCTTATCCCATCTCTTCTCTATGGAATGCCTCTTGTCACTAACCTGCAATCCTCCCTAAAAACACAACTTTCCACCTGCTACAACAAAATTGCCAAATTTGCTACCAGCCATAAGTCCTCCTCCCATCACTGTTCCTCTCTCCAAAAACTAAAATGGCTAGAACTTCCAAATCATCTCATCTATACTCAACTCTTGCACACAAGCTCATTTTCAACCCCTCCCTCTGTCCCTCCCTCTCTTCTACCTTTAAGATGCACCTACCTGATTGAGTATTAAGGTCCAATAATCAAAATCTACTAGAAGTGTACAAAACATCCCATCCACCAGGCAAAAATCTTCTATCTTATGGTCTAGCACGTCTCTGGAACTCCCTACCACCTTCCATTCATATTACTTCTAACCATTACTCTTTCAAAAAATCTCTTCACTCACATCTAATATCCCAATGGGAATGCTCCTGCTCTCTCCCCACATAACTAATGATGGCAAACTCCTTCTTCCCTTCATTCCATGCTTCAGTTTCCTTCTCTCTCTCTCTCTCTCTCTCTATCTCTCTCAATCTCTAGTCTCATCAAAAACTTTCTCCTTCTATCAACTTTCCATATATTTATATTCCTGTTACTTCTATGCTATTTGTAAATAATGCATCAAACTGTAACTGTTAT
The DNA here is from genome assembly GCF_019279795.1 of Protopterus annectens. Taxonomy (NCBI): domain Eukaryota; kingdom Metazoa; phylum Chordata; order Ceratodontiformes; family Protopteridae; genus Protopterus; species Protopterus annectens. Next base: position 887,860,231 of record NC_056728.1, on the reverse strand, counting down.
CTGTATATTCCTAATAAGAAATGCCTCTCAGCTGCTACAATGCAATGTTCCATTGCCAGTCTGTTTCAATTTCAACCTCATCACTAGTCTGCATTATTTGTAATGTTTGCTGTATCAATTGTAAATGTTTTGTGCAAAACTACAACCTTTGTATAAATATCATCTTTAAACTATTGTAACCAAGATTGTTATTGGAGCTTTTCTCCCCAGGACTCCATTGAAAATGGGTTCAAATGGCCCAATGGACTATCCTGGTAAACCAACTGCAAATAAATAAATAAAATAAATAAATAAACAATACTCCATTACATACAGTAGGAGTTGTTAGGGGTTTGGGAACATGACTTGTTTGTATGATCGCCTTTGACATTCACGTTCCCAAAGTGGTTGGACACACCTTCTATGTGGGCCACCTTATCCCATATGGTTTCACATCTAGATTGTGTGAGGTCATTGTGCCCCTATAATCATCACAACCATGCTTGGTTACAATGCCACATTTGGGGTGTACCTTACCCAACACCTGCAGCAACTGTACTGGCCACAGAAGTTCCTCACCAAGCAGATCTAGGGACTCACACAGATGCCCTGCACAGTTCGGATGCAGTAACTCCAGCTCTCCTCAGTCGCTTACCACCTAATCGGATATGATGTGTGCCTGTTGTTTACAGATATACCCAACCCAGATTTACTGGATATGCTCCACCTCAGGATATCCAACTCCCTTGGAGCTACACATTCCAGGGACGTATACCTCAGCACAGATGTTAATAGGACATGCTGGAGGGACAGACTCTTATCCCAGAGCCTCCACTCACTCCAGATTGTAATCCCAGTTTCACATAGGCAGAGCCACCCACTGACCACCTACAGGAGACATCTTGACAGAGCCTCCACTCACTCCAGATTGTAATCCCAGTTTCACATAGGCAGAGCCACCCACTGACCACCTACAGGAGACATCTTGATGACTGTATGGGTGATCGTATGTTTACCCCTGGGATATCTTTTGTGTCCCTGCTAGACAGAGACACACTAGCCTAAATGTACATGGGCTATCTTGTGTGACCTACTATTCACACACACAGTGCAGTAATCTGACAAGGTTGCGAATGCCAAACACACTCTGGCAAGACTTGTACATGCCCTAGGGAAGATAGCCTAGTATCGACCTCTGAAGCTATGCAACATTCAGGATGCACAATGTTTATTGCTGATACTGTTTGCAGGTCTTTATCGTCTTTGTTTTACCAGATTCTATGAACAATTTTGGTATCTGCAGAACATATTTGATTATGACAGGGTTCCACTATATTATAGATGTGTCTGTTGTCATATAACTGTGTGCACAGGGTGGATTGCTAGATAGTGACAGGTTCCTGGGGTAACACATGCAACTGCCAGATATGCGTGGCCCACTGCTGTACTCAGACATGGTCTACGTTTATGAGCATGCGCAGTTCAGGCTTTCCGTGTTTTGTTGCCTGACATTTGTCTCATTTATTCAAGTGTGTGAGCATGCCCAGTGTGACCTTTCAGTATGTTGCTGTCTGAGGTCCACTATATTTGTTGATGTGTGTGAACATGACCAATATTAACATTTATACTGTGTGTGTTGGAAGTCAGGTTCTGTTCTTACTGCAGGACTCACCTTTGTGTCATAACTCGACAGGGATTATGCTGTGCCTGCAAGGTTTCCATGAGATACTTTGCATAGACTTATCAACATTCCTTCATACAGGCTGACCACTGCAATACTGTCATAGTTTAGTGGTTCAGTACTTTGACTATAGTGTACAGTATCCTGGGTTTGAAGCCCATCACTGCTTTATATTTTCATACTGAGCAGACCAGACTGCTTAAGGACCAGTTAAACAAATATGAGCATGTTGGCTTTTGTTCAGCTATGCCCCACTTAGACCAGGCTTGTCCGACATTGCTCAATATTCACCAACATTGCTGGACGTTGCCCAATATTACTCAACACTGACCACAGTTGTGCTAGTTGGTGTGCGTGATTTTGTTTGCATATACTACATGGTGGTAAATGCTGTTTAGCACTGCTTTATATTGCTTAACACATGGCAATCATGCCTTAGGTGGTACTGCAGGGCTGCCTATGTTGGATGCACATACCACACTCCCTGTACATGTTTGAAAGCAGGTAGTGTCAACTTAGGCATCCCTTTTACTGTATGTGCGAGTCAGAGAGAGGTATCATTTCCAGAGTTCCTACTGAGCCAGTGTATGTGCTATGCATTGCCTCTTTTTCAAGGCCAAAGCATACTGGGCATGCCTCCTTCTGCCTACTGGGGCAGGCTCAGGTTGTTCCTCCTCTGAGTCACACTCTGCCTGTGATGGCCTTGGCAATGGTGGGGGGCTGTTTGGCCCAGGCCTATGCTGGTCCTGCTGCAGCTGTTTTCGCAGGATCATATTATGTAGCATAGCACATACCATGACAATTTGGATACATGTAGCTGGTGAGTACTGCAAGGCTCCACCAGATGTGTCCAGGCATCGGAACCATGACTTGAGCAGCCCAAACACACGGTCTATTACATTACGTGTTTATGCATGTGCCTCATTATGGCGTTCTTGTTCAGGTGTTTGTGCATTTCTGATGGGTGTCATCAGTCACGGCTCCAGTGCATAGCCAACATCCCCCACTAGGTGATCATGTGGAATGTCCCCATTGGCAAATGTCTGGTACAGCTGCCTCAAATGCCAGATATGGGAATCATGGTTGCTTCCAGGGCAGCCTGCACACACATTCAGTATTATGCCCTGGGAACATGACTTGGCAGTTGATGGAGAGGATGCCCTTGTGGTTGAAGTAGACCCTACCCCGCTCACTGGCTGGTGCTTTGATGCATATGTGCATGCAGTCTATTGCACCCACTACCTCAGGGTATTCCGCTATTTGCTGGAAAAGATGCATATTGCTGGCCAATACCTCACGGGAATTGGAGAAATATACATGATCACCGACATGTGCTGACATGGCATTCAGGTCACTGGTGCAGTACCCTGGATGCTGATGCCTGTGATATCCCCATCATATCACCAGTTGGTCTCCGGAAGGTACCTGTTGCTAATATTCTTAGGCCAGCACATACCTTGGTTTCCACTGGGATGGGTTCCCCTTTGTTGGTTCTGTGTGTGAGGCGTGGCCTGCACAGCTCATCAATTTTCTGCAGGAGGTCTCTGTCCACTCTATAGCACTCCACTATCTCTATCTCATGCAGCCCCTGGTAGGTTACCCTGGGCCTGTACACTCTTCTCCGTCTCCTCACTGTGGGTTGTCCAGCAGAATTTCCATTGTCACCACCCTCAGCATGTTGCATATGTCACCTTATAACAGCAATGGCAGCCCCTAACATTTTTTTGTCTCAGTAAAGCTTTTTCAGTTTTCACTTCTATTAGCTTACTGCAGTGTCTGTTGTGAGAAACATAATGGACTGTTGTTTGCAGAGTTTTAAGTGCTAGGCTGGGCTGGGCTAATGTACTGCCTGTGTAATTGCCTGATTCTGATTGTTTTCACCTGCTAGCTCTGCTAGTACTCCCTGGTAGCTTCCTACTATTTGTTGTGCTTCCTTTTTCCTTTCTGTTTCCTCACGGGGAGCGCCGCTCACACAAGCGCAAACACGTGCACAGCAGCTACCACGTGCGCACACATGCTTACACAGACTAAAACTTGCTTATTCGGGTTAAAACGCGTGCACACCAGCACAAACGCGCTTACAACTCTTTAAACAGCCTTATACATGCTTACTTCGGCTTAAACGCGTGCACTCATGCTTACACACGCTCACTCTGTCTTACTCGGGTTTACAGGCGCGCACACGCGTGCATGCACACTCAGCAAGAAACGTTGGTGTTATCCACGGCATACACCGTCCATTTCTTGCCTTTCCCTTGCCTACCTGTTGACACACCTCTTTCCATGATGTGTAAATGACAGCAGGCACATGCCACTCTGCTCCAATGAGCTTCACTTCTTTCATACATACCCCCCCAGTGATTTCCCCTTTCTTCTACTCTGTTACTTCCCTTATCCTACTCCTACACTCCACTGACTGTGCTCATTTGCTATGTAAACTTGCGATTCACTATCCTAACCCTCATTTACATAGGATTGCCTACTAATGCTTGGTTACATCTCTTAGACTGAGCTTCCCCCCTTAGCAACCTCTACAAGGTGGCCATGTTCAGCCTGCCATTCCCTTGCAGTGTACAGTAACAATTTAAATAAGGTCCACATTTGTGGGTTTTAATTTTTAGTTTTCTGGGTTTTAGAGCACAGCCCATTTGCACGGCGCTGCGCTATGCTTAAACATCGGAAATTGGAGACAAATAAATTATTTTTATTTTTATATTGCATCAGGAAACATTTCCAATGCCATATATTTGGCCATTGGCATGCTTCCTGCACTGGATGCAACCTTTATTTGGAGCTGTCACAGCTCTGTTTTGCTATTTACTGAACGGTACTCAGTTGTCAACTGATTACATTTCTACAAATAACACTGCTCTTACTCAGAGAGGTTCGGGTTTCCTGAATCGCAAATCTACCTCATTTTCATGCCTTTCGCCTGCAATTGAGGTAATTTGCATATCCCAGCCCTGTCCGTGTAAGAGCCGTTTTAGGAGCTATCTTGCACGCCCCTGCAGGCTGTTCCTGGATCGCTCATTGGACATGATGGCTGCATGGAGTCTTACTCTACTCTAAGACTCCGTGCAAGCCTTCGTGAATCCGGCCCAATATCTTTGTGGACCTTGGCAATTCCAAATATAGTAGGAATCAGTGGTTTGCTGTTCATTAAAAAGTGAAAAGTGTCAAAAGAAATTAACCCTTGAGATAGTTAGTCTTCCAAAAATAAGCGTATTTTCTTATAAGTCACATTAATCTTATTTATGGAAATAGTCTCATAATTGTTGATGTTGTGAAGTAAGTTCAAAATCTGGTTAGAGTAGTCAGTTTTGTTAATAATAATAATCCTCCTACCCTTTTTGGGGTTCATAACCCTAATAGATGTATCATTTCTAAGTTGGTTAAGCAATAACCATTCCTCTTTTGTGAGGTTGTAAAGTGCGTGTAAATACTGATGTTGAAGGGAGTACAAATCCTTCTCACAAGCTTTTCAAAACTAGCAAGCAACTGGTTGATGTGGAGACTGAATATACTTTTTTTCTTAAAATTACCATAAAACACCTCAGTATTTGATTCTCCTTTTACAATATTATATGCATTTAACTGGAAATTTAATTTCCTTGCAAACAGTTTCAGTTCTATCATTACATCTGGTAAATTCATCTGAGTACAAGGAACAAATATGAACCCTTTGCTCAAAAGTCTAAAATAATTGGTAGAAATTTATAAATCAGTATAACTGTAACTGTTAAATCCTTGAAAAGTTGAAACAATCCCATCATGTGCTACAGAAATGTAACTGTCTGTGTCCCCAAGAAAAAGGGGGATGAGAATTTGTTACCAATTGTTTCTCATTCTTGCCCTGCCCCAGGGTTTGTTTTGTTGATCTGGTGGGGTTGTGGGATAGCAGAAAAGTTGTTGGTATTTCTTTCCAATATTCTCAAGGGTGGAAATGTTTCAAATTCATCACCCAGGTTAATCAAAGAATTGTCCAAGTCCAGTGGATGCTCCAGTGTATGGCTGGTAGGCACAGATTCTACATCAATTTTATTTGGTCCCCATTGCCAAGGTTCTGAGTTTGGGGTGAATGCTTTTAGGTAGTGGTTAGGCTTTATTTTGTGTGCATTTCATGTAGTCTCTATCAAGTTTTTTTTCTGTTTTCTCTTTAGGTTCAGGTTTAGCTGCTGGTCAACCTTTTGAAAATAATTTCATATCTATAGCTATTGTGTTCAAAAAGTAGGTAATTATTAATACCACTGTTTAATGTGTTTAACTTATTAAACAGGCTGTTCATTTGACCATTGTTCCATTTAACAAGAAATTGTAACAGTTTAAGACCATGCCGGTCAAACATAGGTGTAAGTTCAGCATATTCATTGCTGTCTTGTGAAAGACTGTTGGGAAATTTAGACATGCATAAACCTTTAGGTACCCTTTTAGTTTATAAACATTCTAACAAGTAAAGATTATCTATTTGGAGACTATGCACCTTGTTTAATTTCTTTTCAAAGAATGATAACATCAAGTTGAAAGTGTCATTGTAAGTCCTCAGCTGAAAAGTTGTTGATGTAATTTCTTTGGCAGCCAACTATTGAAATATGATGGATGTGATGATCTTGTGTCTTTCACCAACAGCAGGTATTGTTATAAATGCTAGCAGAGGAGCTTGCATTGGTGTCTACAGCTGTATTTATACCAGGAAGTGCACATAAAGTGGAAGGTTCCACTCGCAAGATATGTCCATGGGGTGGTAAACTTATTTTTGTGAATAGTTCAATTTAAAGCTGTTATTTGTTGACTTAGTAACCAATTAACTCAGTTTACTCTCCATGTGAAACTAAGTCCTGATTATAGTCCATGTTTTGAGAACTGCTGTTGGTATTGTGATAGTTCTCCATTTTGACAAATTCAGGAAATACCCAATGAGGAACAATTATTTTTTATTCCCAAAGACACTGCCATGCTATGAAAATAAAACCAAGAAACACAAAACACTTGTAGTGTGTGACCTTGCAGCCACAAACCAATAAACCAAACAAGAAAACCAAAATCTCACATAGTGTCTTGTATAAATTATGGTATCCAAGTAAAAATTCTAACTCACTTTACAAACATACACATTTGAGGTTTAATATAGAACAAACGTAAAAACCGATTAAGGGCTTTTATCCCTAAACATCAGGAGGACTTCATCAGAACCATATTCTGTACATTTGAACCAGATTATGTAGCTTGTTAAACAAATCACATGACATAAAACATCCAATGGTAGTCAAATTAATTCAATGTGTATCAATACTATTTACACAGTATATAAAATATATATATATATATATATATATATATATATACACACACACACACACACACACACACACACACACACACACACACACACACACACACACACGTGGAAAATAACACCAATGAGTTGTTGTATTAAAACAATGTGCAAATAAATGTATAAATAACAATGTTTGTTCAAAAATTGTCTACAGTTATTTAAAAAATCATCCTAATCTGACAGCTCTGCATTTGAGTTTAGGGGCAATGGAAGTGTGTTCATTTAAGCCCAGATTATTAGATCCATTTAATCTGAGCTGTCAGATCAATTCTGTGTGCTTCATTCTGGTTACCCAAGAACCACCTCATTCATTGTGTGGGACCATTTCCAATACACCAAAATTAAATTTCCAATTAGTACACACCTATCTGTATTTGAATAAGCCATTGTTAAAAGTTTTGCTTTAAAATAACATAAAATGTTCATAAATTCTTTTCCTAAAATATCGTTCAGTTTTCCCAATGCAATAATTGGAACATCTTTCACTCACTGGTATATAAACCACTCCTTTGGAAGCACAGTTACCATGTGCTAAGAGAATGTTGTAAGGAAACCTATATAAGTGAATACATTCTTTTGCTATAATGTGTGAACATTGTCCACATCTACCACATTTTCTAATGCCATTAATGCAGATACCTGTGAAATGGATTTTTGGGGTGTTGTAATAAATATTTTAAATTCTTACCTGTCTTAAAAACAAATCTAGATGTTTCCCCTAAAGTGTAAAAATGTCCTCTTTCACTTTCAGAATATTCCAGTTGTTCCTAACAATATCTTTCATCATTTTTGAGGAAGAATTGTATGTGACAAACAGTGCATAAGAGAACCCGCTTACAACTGCTTAAAAGTGCCTTAGTCACTCTGAATGACAAGGCCTGTAGTCTGCTCAGCAGCAAAATAAAATTCCTCTGTCAGTCTCGAACCCAGGACCTTGGAAACACTAGTTTGCATGACTTTCCACTAAGCCATGACTGATATACAAGAACTTTGTGCTGAAAGCAATATATCATGAAATAGTAGGACTGAATGTAAAGGGAATATAGGAAGGCTATTACACAAAGCTTTTCTTGTATCTTTACTGACAATTCTTGTGGATTTGCATTACATTAGTGTGAGAAGAGAAACAGCCATGCTAGTAGGTAATAATGTGACAGTAGCACCTTGCAAACCACACACACACTATCAGAGCAGGATAAACACTGCCATATTTGAATAGGTAAGAGGCCAGACCTCGCAACTGTGACTGATTTACAGGGATGTTCCTGATTTGCAAACAAATGTTAACTGTGCCCCACTGACTCCCTGTGAAATGTACTAACAGTAGGCAGAAAGGTGTGGAATCCTACGTAATGGTAACTGTCAATTACTTAAAGTACGCACTACTTGCATATCAGAAATGGCTTAGTAATACATATGCTCAAAATACCCCACAGTCACAACTGCAGAATATCTGAAATATATCACGGGTGTATCCCACTGATATGTACCATTCCCTGAGGCTGCTAAAAGATACACCTGAGAGTATCTGAGGCCTGCAAGTGTCAGAAACTCACAGGCATATCATTCTGTCTGCTGTCACACACTCTGTGAATAGCTGTAGAATTGCTTCCACAAGCACAACCTCATGTAGGAGTACAACCCAGAAATATCAAAGGATGTAGCCAACTAATAAAATAAGGACAGTATAGCCGTTTACAAGCGCTGCATGTGCCTGATATCAATAACTGTTAGTACAAAGTACAAGGCCCCACTACTGCTCAGCAGCAAAATAAAATACCATTGTAGGTGTCAAGCCCCACACCTTGGCCTTACCAGACTGCATGCAGTACCACGAAACCACACCAAACATATAAGGAATTGCTGCTGAAATAAATATATCAAGCATTACAAGGAGTGAATGTAAATGGAAAATAGGAAAGCCATAGCAACACATTCCAGTAAAGACACCTAGCAGGCCTTCAAGGAGTGAAGGCTAAATAGTGAAGCCATAGCAACAAATTGCAAGAGCCACTGCTGTATACCGGTTAATCGACAAGTTCCACAGGAAAGCACATACTCCCAATTAAACAGTATTAGTATTATTAGGTGTCAGTTAACATACACACTGAGAAGAATGAACTGGAAGAAGCAACAGTTAGGTTTCAGTACAACATGCATTTCAGTGCCTACAACATTTACACTCACAGAACAGTGTCCACAGCATACCAGCATGGTCCCCACCTTGAAAATCTGAAAGGGCTACGAGAGAGAGAGAGAGAGAGAGAGAGAGAGAGAGAGAGAGAGAGACACACACACAGAGAGAGAGAGAGAGAGAGAGAGAGAGAGAGAGAGAGAGAGAGAGAGAGAGAGAGAGAGAGAGAGAGACACAGAGAGAGAGAGAGAGAGAGAGAGACACAGAGAGAGAGAGAGAGAGAGAGAGAGAGAGAGAGAGAGAGACAGAGAGAGAGAGAGAGAGAGAGAGAGAGAGAGAGAGAGAGAGAGAACCATCAGCAGGCCAGCCAGCAGCAAGCCAGCCAGAAGCAAGCCATCCCAAACAGCAGTCAGAAACAAAGGTAATGTAAACTACATAATCTAATAATCTACATACTGTGAACCCTCCATATGTGTTAGCAGTCTGTATCTATATATATATATATATGAAGATGTGCATAGGGCAGGGGACATACTGCAACTGTTAGTGAAGGCTGGACATACATATGTATTTGAAGGTTGCTATGTGCACATATCAATGTAGGTTGTAGTACAACGTACAATGTAAGTTGTACAGTAATGGATGTTTAGCAGTATGTTAGCGTGTGTATTCGTATGTGTAAATAAAAAAAAATATATATATATATATATATATATATATCTGTATATGTATATTTATATATGTATATGTATATATATATATATATATATATATATATATATATATATATATATATATATATATATATATATAATATGCATATATGTGTACATAGATAGAGAGGTATGTATAAATAGATAGACATATATAGATAGATAGATAGAATATGTATATACATATATATGTAATAGACACATACATATATAGATATATATAGATACATACACATATACAGACAGATATGAATGTCTAAAGATATGTATGTATATGAATATCTCTCTCTCTCTCTCTCTATATATATATATATATATATATATATATATATATATATATATATATATATATATATACATACTGAGAGAGGCACATGTGTGCAGATGTATTGCAACAGGTGCCTGGTGACAAAGGCATGGACTGAACACCAGTGTGGATACTGGAGTACCATGCCCCATTCCAAAACACTTTCACCACTAACCACCACATAGGTGGTTGCCTGCCTACTACTGGATGTGTCAGAAGGGAACATGGGAAACAAGTGTACAATAGCCTCCCCTTTGATATTCACAGTGGCATACTAGTCTTGTAATCCCTGTACATGGTACGTGTCAGCAGAAATGGTGTGTCAGCTAGGGAAATGTAGGTCACTGTACCCCTCTACACCTCACAATGTCCTACACGGTATGTACCTCCCATGACAACTACAGAAAGGGAGAAGGACACAGTCATACCTAACAAACAGTGATAATGTCCTCAAACACATTACCTATGTAGAGTGACTGACAAAACCACAGATAGAGTGCCTCTCATACTACCTACACAGAGATTACCACTGCTGGATATACATAGTTAAGTCACACCCATAACAGTTGTCCAACAACCATGGTAACACCTCACAATATCTCCAGCCTAAATGACCTATGTCTGTCATCCTTGGCACCGCAGTAAAGAGCACATGGTGGAGGTACAGGTTCCTACCCCAAATAAGCCATCCCCTGGAGTAAGCCACCCAGCATTAAGAAGCAAGGCTCCTCATTAGTAGATGTCAGACATACCCCTGTTGAATGTTATGCAAATAGATAATATGCCATATGAGTCACCCTGTGTAACTGTTTGACAGGAGCAGGTACAACCACTTTTCATGTGTTCCAAGGAGCAGGGTAGCATAACAGTATCCTGCTGTAGGCCCAGGGTGAATAGCATACTACCTACCTATGACACAATGCACACACATATGTACTCATTGCAATACCAACTATGTGAGGTGGAATGAGTGTGCCACTGACTGTGTGCAAGGTCTGTAATGGTGTGATTTCTCAGCATGACTTTGTGTCTGTCATGGTAGTGTGTGTCCTTGGTGTGAGGCCAGAGAAAGATGTGTCAGGTATTGGGATACAAACATACTACATTGCCATATGTTGTGCTGTGGTTCCCTGTATATGACTGCGGTGTAGGTAGGGGTATGGCCGCAAAGACTAGGGTGCATTACCATTGAAATTTTAACTGTGCATTGCATGCATTGCATGGGATGACAATGTTCCCCATCTATTACCTTGATACATACCCCCAGCGTGAGGTTGTGCATTGGACCTCAAACAGTGTGCCAACTGCTGGTGTATACTAGTTTGTTGTATGGAGTGTGCCAGGCACTGTCACACAGTTGTTGGCTGAGCACTGATATGTGGTCATTTACGTGTGTATCCCCCGATAGACAGACAGATGCTATATATGGCAGTTCAGTGATATCACTACATTAGAGTATTATGTGTGCCATATTACTTGCTCACATATTTTTCTTTTCCTTCCAGGGCAATGGTGCATCAGCGCAACTCCTATTATTCAGCTGCAGAGGATGAGGAGATACACCAGAGCCTGGTGCGGGATTTTGCAACACTCTTTTCCCGGACCAGCCAGAACCAGCAGGAGAGGGCTGCACTGTGGCAAGACCTTGTCCGTCGGGTAAATGACATAGGCATGCATGACCGGACATATGAGCAGGTACGCTGTCACTGCAGTGATTTAATTAGAAATGTCCGTCAGCGTGCGTCTGATATCCACAGGCAACAGCTTGCCACAGGTGGTGGGGCACCTATACACCCCCCCCCTCACCAGACTGGAGGAGCTACTCCTAAGTGTTGTGGCTCCAGCCCAACAACAACAACATCCACAGACTTGTGTAATGATGGAGGCTGGAGCCACCCAGCATGTGGACATGGAGTGTGCAGGTAACATGCCATATCTATAGTTGACTGTTCTCTACACTGGTAGTTTACGCATGTGTGAGATGTGTACTGTGTTTGTAGCTGTTATCCTGGAAATTATTGTGCAAGATTGATATTCTCAATATCAGCAGTAGACATGTGAAAGCCAACTGTTATACTACTGTACAGTATCATACTCACAGTATCAATGGCACAGTTGTGCCCACTAACAATAAATGTCTTATTTGTGCAGGTCCTTCTGGAGTAACAGCAAGGCAGCCAATCCATGCTGGTGAGTGTGTAATAACAATACTTTTAATACTAATGATAATAATAGTAATAATACCCTCAAACAGTATTGCTATGTGTTGGATTGCAGGTGTGTTTGTGTCTGTGTGTTTGTATCTCATGTACTGAGGAGTGTGCATGTGCCCATGTGTGCATATCTGCATGTGCACGTGTGTGCATGTGCCCCTGTGTGCATGTGCCCATGTGTGCATATGTGCATGTGTGCATGTGTGCATGTGCCCATGTGTGCATGTGTGCATGTGTGCATGTGCCCATGTGTGCATGTGTGCATATGTGCACGTGTGCATGTGTGCATGTGCCTATGTGTGCATGTGTGCATGTGCCCATGTGTGCATGTGTGCATGTGCCCGTGTGCATCTGTGGTAACATTGTGTACACATTGTAAACTGTGTTTCCTCACTTCCTCTCACAGGTTCTGGTGTTGCTCTGGTGGTGTGCAGCAGGGAATCTGAAGCCACTGCTGGGGATAGTGATAATGATGATACATGTGTAATGGCACAGGGAGGTCTGACAATGTCTGTTGTGGGTCAGCCAATCGACAGTACACAGCAGCCAACCCCATCAATGCGCACAGTCATCCTGCCGATACATCCATTGTCACCAATGTCCTTAGGTGAGGGACAGCATACAGTGGGCATTGACCAGGGTAATGTGGTATCAGTGGCACATGCATCCCCTCACAGCAGCCATGGCCAGAGTCCTGACATGGTACCACACAGGCAGATGTCCAGGGGTTCTCGTGGGAGCATCCATGGTCGTACTGCCCCTGTCAGACGTGCCCACAGAGGTCTTTCAACCTCAGCTATGTTCTGGGCTGTAATGCAGGCACAGGCACGTATGGAACGGTACACCAGACAGGGTCTGCGGGAGCTTAGAGCACATTGCACTGCTATGAATGACACTATGCATGACATTGCGGCTGCCATCTGTATTTTCACCTAGGTCATTGATAGACGTTGGGGGGACACATTAGATCTGTTCCACAACTACATGTCCATGAGCCAGGGCAATGCAGGGTGGTTGAGGCATCGACGTGGATGTATGCCAGCAACATCAGCAGCTGGAAGTCATCGCGGATGACAACAAACCCGCAGCCGCTCCCATAGTGCCAGTACCAGCCCCAGAAATGCTGGGTCTGTGCTGTAATCAGACCGCCCTAGGAGACCACGTGCACGTGGCTCTGGACAGTCCCAGCAGGGACATGTGTCCAGTCATCAACCAACTGATTCTGATGACAGTACCCAGTCTGGCTTAGTACCTGATACTGTCTGTAGCACCCCTGCCAGGCACAGGTACCATGTCCGTGGCCAGAGACAGTGATCTGTATGACCTGGCAGGTACAGTCTGTGGCTGTCCGCAAACACTCGTATATGGCAGCCATGAGGTGGAACTGTGTGCATGCATACACACATGCATAATGCTAACACCTAGGGCTAACACATACACGCACACACTGCATCAACATTGCCCCATCTTGTACTGTTGTCCCTCACTAACACACACATGCATACATGTCGATTGGATGTATCAGTGGCAGACTCAAGCATACCAAGTACACACCCTGTGCATAAGATGAAACTGTGCCACCTCCTGCAATCTGTAACATTGATGCAGGAGCAGGTTAACATGGTGCTGATGCACAGGGTGACTACATAGAAGTGTAGTAATATTATCATGTTGTTAACAGTACAGTGCAATGATATCATTGTGGGTATATCCCAGCATGCCTGATGTATTAACAGTATGATTGTCATTGTATTGTTTTGTACACCACTATTAATTACAAAAGTGTAATGTCTGCACATCTTTGCATTCTGGTGGTAAGGCTGAAAACACAAGGCCACCTACATAGGTAGCACAGGGGATAAGAAAATGGAAGTAATGATACTCAATGCCGGACATGTAAACCGCAAGATGCATGCAGTCCAAACTCTACTCAGCATGGAGAATGTTGATATCTGTGCAGTAATAGACAACAGGTTCAAGATTCCCAAGAGCACCCTAGCACTACCAGGTTACACCTCATACCATGCTTGACAGCCCCAAAACACGGAACTAACTATGACAGGAGGGTGAGTCTCATTAAATGTCAAGGATACTGTGGTGGCAGGACAGGTAGCTTACATCCTTCTAAGTTGGGAACTGCTGATTGAGGGCTCAGTGTCTGTTATTCTAAAAGTGTATTAGTTCTGGTTTAAGCACTTGGGCTTCAGGCCAGTTATTTTACATTAAGAAGGTTCATGGTCTGCACTCTTGTGGGAGGAGAGGCTGGACTCTGCCCTTCTGAGCTGGGAATTTCTGGTTAAAGGCTTATAGTGCCTGCATATTTGAACTGTTTCTTACTGAAATTGGTACACCTTGTTTACTGTAGCATAGACTAGATCCAGGCCTGCTGAATCTAGCTTTGTTTGTATGCTTGTTTGCTTGTTATTTCCCTGAAATGCTAATTCCACCTAAAACGTGGCTTTTCAGCACTTCTGTTGATCCCTAGTGACATCTGCATTGCTTACTGTACTTATTTCCTTGTTTCACTTGAAAGAAAGTTACTGTTTGTCATTTTTGCATTTAAGTTACCTGTAACACATTGCATTTAAGTTACCTGACACTTGCTCACTAAAGCAATTATATAAGTCAGCACTAAAAAATTAAAAGCACTACACCCTCACAAACTCCCCTTGAGTACCTTGTTCCCCATTGGCCCTTTTTTTCAATTATAAAGGAATTCCCAATACTATTCTAGCATGTCCAAAGGTCAGTTGTCAATCTCCTCTCCAGTCCAGCTGGTGAATCTGGGAAACTTGAGGTAATGTTGCAACTGCCTCATGTACACAGACAACCCTCTCCTCCTCCCAACAAATTCCAACACATGTGAGAGATGCAACCATATAGCCAAACTGGAGGCTATGCTCTCTCAACTCAGTACTGGTGAAACCTGTCAGGAGGAGAAGGAAACCATACTCACTACAATTCCAGTCTCACATAGACCTACCACGACAGCAAACCAAACACATAAACACACAAAAACATACTCGGAGGCTCTAAATAAAAATCTGCCTAAGCAGCAGAGACCTCCAAAGCAGACACCCAAGCAACCGCTACCCCAAAACAAAACACGTGCAACACATAGCTCACAAAGCCAGTGTGCCGAACAGTGACAGCCCTTAAGGCTAAACAACATACCTGATACACTTGTAATAGGTGACTCTATCGTTAGGCACACTGACGTCCCGCTCACCAGGCTGAACAAGGAGAAGGTCACGGTGAGCTGCCTGTCAGGCGCTAGGATTCGCCACATAACACAAGCACTCAGGTCACTCCAAGGCAAGTACAAATATGACTCAGTCATTGTCCATGCTGGTGTGAATGAACTGAGATGTACCTCCCTGGACTACATGAAAAGAGACATAGAGAAGCTCTCTGAGCGTGTAGCTCAGGCCGGTATGACCCTGACCTTGAGTAGCATCTTACCCTCACCAAGAATGATGCCACAATATGAAGACAAGATGATCAATTTCAACAGTTGGCTTAAGTATTGGTGTCATTCAAAGGGGATCCAATGCCTGTCAGCCTGGGATGACATGCTCGACAAGCCACGATGCTTCGCTAGCGACGGCTTGCACCTGTCACCCCTGGGCTTTTGGATATTGACAAAGGCTCTTGCTACCCCCATAGTGCCTTTTTTAGGCAAGGCTCAAAAGACAAACCCACCTCCATAGGTATCACAAGGGATAAGAAACTAAGAGTAATGCTACTCAACGCCAGAAGTCTAAACCTCAAGATGCATGCACTGGAAACTCTCTTTAGCATGGAGAACATTGATATCTTTGCAGTAACAGAAACCTGGTTCAAGGCTCCTGAGAGCACCCCAGGACTACCAGGTTATACCTCATACCATGCTTTTCGGCCCCAAAACTTGGACCGAACTAGAAAAGGAGGGGGAGTATCAATATTCGTCAAAGATACCCACACCTCCAGGTTGGTGGCACAGCACAAAGCATCAGAGACTATCCATGTGCAACTAACAGTGGGTAAAACTGCCTTCCAGTTTATAGCCTGCTACAGACCACCCTCCCAAACCCAGGAACCCCACTCGGCCTTCCTGAGAACACTGAAAAATATGAAGGTCTCTTCAAACACCATTATATTGGGCGACTTCAACTACCCAAACATAGACTGGGAGCATTACTCTAGCTCCAACACCCTAGCTCAAAGGTTCCTAGAATTTATAAACTCAAATGCTATGGAACAACTTGGTACCACTCCCAAAAGAGGGGAAAACATGCTGCAACTGATCATCACTAACATGTGGACTCTATGCTCCATACCAGAAATGTATCCCTCACTGGTAAGATGACACCATAAAGTAATCTCACTGTATATTCACATACCAACCGCAGCCCCTGCACAGAAAACCACAGTGAAAAAGTTGTGTAATGCAAATTCCATGTATTCACATGAGGCAGGCTTCACACATGGGAACTATTTAAGGTCGCAGGTACATATGTCTATGTGGCACACACATACCTCATGTGTGCAATGAAATTACTGCTATAATCTATGTCATACAATACAGCCGAGTGACATCTCCAGGCTTTTCTGCAGTTACACCCTACTGCTCCACTAGAAGTCATATATTGCCTGTTCATATTTGCATTAACAATTCCAAAACCATGTTACATACAAGGTATCGGAAAATTTTATCTTGAAGCATACATGATAGCAAACACAATTGTATTGATATATGACCTCTGTCAATGGGTATTTGTTAAAAATGTAAGGTGATAACTTCAATTTTTAAATACTGAAGCCACGCCCACTAGGTGTTAAAGGTACACACTCAAAAGAGCTCTACTGTAGGGAATGAGTTAAGAGCAACACCCAACACACATGGACAAACTGTGTGACAAAAACATACATGGCATTTGTAGGATTCAAACCCCTACTGAACTATGTTATGACACTTGAGAGAGACACACATCAGCAGAGTGTGCTATTTGCATTACTGGGAAGTTTTTCTTCTCCTGCTATACTTATAGGGTGCTGACATCATCAGTGTTTAGCAAGAGGAATGTACATCATGTAGTGTGTTCTTCTAGTTGCCAAAAGGGACATTTCTTTCAAACAGAGTTGCACACACACTAACCCCCCCCCCCCCAAAACACACTGAGCATTTGCAGGATTCAAATCCCTACCTAACTATGTTATGACACTTGAGAGAGATGCATTAGCAGAGCGTGCTATTCGCATTCCTGGGACATTTCCTTTCTCTTGCTATACTTATAGGGTGCTGACATCATCAGTGTTTAGAAAGAGGAATGTACATCATGTAGTGTGTTCTTCTAGTTGCCAAAAGTGACATTTCTTTCAAACAGAATTGCACGCACACTAACCTCCCCAATCACACACACACTGCACATTTGCAGGATTCAAATCCCTACCTAACTATATTATGACACTTGAGAGAGACGCATTAGCGGAGCGCGCTATTTGAATTACTGGGTATCTTTTCTTCTCCTGCAGTATTTATAAGGTGCTGACATCATTATTTATAAAGAGGTATGTACATCTATTACTATCCGTCAGTAAGGGGGATAGCATATATATGCATTAACAGACGCCTACTTCAGGGTCACATATGCACATCAGCACTGCCAGGTTATGTTTTATACCATGCTTCATGACCACAGGACTTGTAACACACAACACAACCAGTTCAGACCACCCATCCCATATCCAGGAACCACACTTTGCTTCCCTGGGAACAGTGTAGGATATGAAGGTGTTTACATACACCATTACAGTGGTTAACTTCAGGTACAGGTATATTGAGTGGGGGAACTACTCAGGCCTCAACAACATCACCCTACAGCCACTACAATTTGTGAATCCATGTGCTATGGCAGGACCACTCACCACAGCCACAAGGGGGAATACATATTGGACCTGACCATCTGCAACATGGGGACTCTATGTTCCACACCAGAGGTAGACCACCATTGTTAATATCTGACCATAACCAACTTTCCCTGGACATCCATATCCCACCCCCAACCCCAGGCAAGGAAGTCACTGCAAACAAAGTATTTATCAAAAGCAGACTTTGCACTTGTGAAGACTGGGGTGGAAGACTTCAAAGGATCCATGCTGGAGGATTATACAGGACACTCTGCATAATCCTTGACAATTGCATTCTATGAGCATCCGGAAGGTTTGCATTGATCATGCTATCCCAAATAAACCCAAGACTCCTCCACAACAGGAGACCTGTCTGGTTTACACCAGCCATATATAAGCTGTACAACAGAAGGAGGGAGCTAATACATTATAGAGCAATATCCCACAGATGGAGGATATCTCTGAACAGTATTGGCAAGACACTTCAATCCCTCAAAATCATCACTTCAAAGTGTTGACAGTGAAATTGTCCATACACTGCAGATAAGGCTCCCGTCGGTCTGTAATTGATGCCCAATTACTGTTATAACTCCTTGCCAACCCTCTTCCAGCAAACTCCAGCCACATGGATGTGACATTGCAAATTCAACCCCTGGGATCTCCACTGTGTCCCTGCTTGACGGAGGCACAGCACACTAGCCTTAAACGGTGCCTTCTGTGACCTACTTTACAGAGACACAGTAGCCTACTGTACTGGGGAGGCAGACACCAAATACACTCTGGCTAAGCTTATGTATTCCCTAGGGCAAACAGCCTAGTATTGACCTCTACACCCATATGTTTAATTTTTAGATGCACAATATTTGTTGCTGATAAACTGTTTGCAGGTCTTTATTGCCATAGCTTTCCCTGTTTCTATGAACAACTTGTGTATCTGTGGAAGATGTTTGAATATGACAGGGATCCACTATTTTACTTATGTCTCTGTTGTCATTTAACTGTGTGCACTGGGCAGATTGCTGTATTGTGGGAGGTTTCTGGCTTAACACATACAAATGCCAGATATGTGTGGCCAACTGCTAAACTGAGACATGGCCTAAGTGTGTGAGCATGCCCAGTTCAGGCTTTCCATGGCTTGTTGCCTGACATATGTCTCATTTATCAAAGTGTGCAAGCATGCCCAGCATGAGCTTTCCATATGTTGAGATCTGAGGCCCACCACATTTGTGGTTGTGTGTGAACTTCAACAATATTTCACATTTATAGTTGTATGTTGGAAGTCATGTTGTGTTCTTACTGCCCAACTGCTTTGTGTCTGAACCCAACAGGGATTATGCTGTACCTGCAGGGTTTCCATGGGATAGTTTGCATACAGTTGTCAACATCCTTTCATACTGACCAAACACTGTAATATAGTATAGTGTACTGGTTCAGTACTTTCACTGTGGTGGACAGTATCCTGGGTTTCAGTCCTATCACTGCTTTAAATATTCATAGTGAGCACACCAGACTGGTTAAGGGCCAGTTGTGCAAATATGACCATGTTGCATTTTGCTCAGATATGGACTACTTAAACCAGGCTTGTCCAACATTGGTAGTGTATTCCGCAACTTGGGTGGACATTGACAAACACTAGCTGTGTGCCCTAGGCCATTTCTAATGCTAGTCAGAGAGTGTGTTTGTCCTTCAACACACATTGTAACTGGAGTTTGCCATGACATATTTCAAGGTTAGTATACTGTGCCTCTGTCTACCCGTGACATAAAAGTGATACCCAGGGTAAACCTACCATCTCCCATCCACTCATCAAGATTCCTCTTGAAGAGAGCCAATGAGGGACTCTCTGGCTAACCTGTACTGGGAGATTACTCAAGAGTGGAGGGAGCTTCTGGGTTATGGATCAATCACTACAGCATGTCCTATTTATGTCAGTGCTGGGGCTCAGGTCTCTCATGTGCATAGCTCACTGGCATTCAGATTTTACAAGGTGCAGCATGTTCATTGATTCCAGCTTGGACTTGGCTTTATACATCAGGCACAGATTGCCTCTGGGCAGGCAGTATGGCACTGTGTGGAGCTGCAGTTTGTTTAATCAGGCAACACATGGCATCTGTTAGAGCTCTTTGATCCTCCTGGTGAGGTACTTTTGGGGACTTTCCAGTTGCTGGAGGTGTCTGCTAAGGTAAATCCCACAAGGGCCATTGTACTCAATTGTGAGGCTGATGAAGGATGACTGAAGAGGCGCGATAACCTCCCCTGATCTAGATGTGAATACCTACATGATTAGGTGGGTATATGGTATGTTTCTGCAACCACTACGGCCACATGGTTGTCAAATGCAAGATATCTATCAACTTGTGTCCCCAGGTCTCTTATTACTTCTAAAGTACTTAATGGGTTAACACCTATGTGGTAATTGGTGGGCACTTACTGTTTTTCCAAAGGGGATGACTATACACTTTTCTGCATTTAGCTTGATGACATGGCTCTGGCACCAGTTGTCTATTTCTATGTCGCCCTTTTGTAGGATGCTTGTGTCAGCTGGAGGGTCAGATATGGTGCCCAGTTTGTAGTCATCTGCAAACTTGTTCAGACACAGTCCTTCCATGTTGGCCTGTACCTATGGGAAATATATACCAAACAAGGGAGGTCCCAGGACCGAGCCTTGTGGGATGCCAGTTGTAGCTGGTTTGTAGTCTGACATGGCTGCAATATTTCTGACCATGTCAGTTCTGTCCTTGAGCTGGTTTGCAACCCATCTACTGACATAGGGGTTTATATTTAAGCTGGTGAGCTTATCTATAATGAACAAGTGGGGTATTGTATGGAAGGCTTTTGCAAGGTCCAGATAGGCTGTGTGGACCACATTCCCCTCATCAAGGGCCTTGGTGACTGTTTCAAATGAGTCAAACATGTTTAAGGGGCAGGATCTGCCCTTAAGAAAACCACACTGGGTAGGGTCCAGTGTCTGTAGGTCCCCAATATCTTTATTTCTGAGGTCCATAATGATCCTTTCCATAGCTTTGCAGACAAAGCTTGCCAGGATTCTGGGGTGATAGTTTGCAGTATCCATTCAGGCACCACCTTTGTGGAGAAGGACCACTGTTGCTGTACACTGCTCTTTGGGTACATATCCTGTGGTAAGGCTGAGATTGAGCAGTAGTGTTATTTGGTGCTCTATTCTTCTTGGAGTTCATGTTTGACGCAGCCCAAGACACCATCTCGTACCATTGATGATGTGTGTTTTGCTTTGAAGATGCTGGCTGTTACCTCAGCATCTGCAATGTCAGGGGGGCCAGCACTCTGCTGGGATAGATATTTGGCATTTTGGTGAGGGGGGGGGAGTTTGCACTGAACCTGTCAGGTTGGATGTTGGCAATGTGTGTGGGTTTGGTGTATTGTTTGTAATATTTGAGTAATTCAGAGCATATCTGTGAATTCCCACCAAGGTTCCTACCATCAGTTAAGAAAGCCTTGTGATTATCCTTAGTGTCCTGTACAATTTGTATCTTCATAGGTTCATAGGTTCATACTAGGCTAGCTGCCCTAGGGCATTTATAAGCCTAGCCAGAGTGTGTGTGGCTTTTGCCACCCCTACCTAAATCTACGATCCCCCATCCACTCGTCAAGATTTCTCTTGAAGAGAGTCAGTGAGGGGCTCTGCCTAACATGGACTGGGATTCTGTTCCAGAGTGTAGGGAGCCTCTGGGTTAGGAATCTGTCCCTCCAGCACATCCTATTTATTTATGTGTTGAGGTTCAAATCTCTCGCTCTCATGACTGATGGATTTTGATTTTCTGAGGTGGAGCAAGTCCATTAATTCTGGATTGGACATGGCCTTGTATGTCGGGCATACATCGCCTCTGAGTAGGCAGTATGCGACTGAATACAGCTGGGGTTTCTTCAGCTGGGCAGCATATGACAAATGTTTGAGACCCTTTATCCTCTTGGTGAGGTACTTTTGGGGTCTTTCTAACTGCTGCAAGTGTCGGGTAAGGTACATCCCAAATGGGGCATTGTACTCAATTATGGGCCTGATAAGAGAAGAGTATAGGGGCACAATGACCTCTCTTGATGTAGATGTGAATCCTTTCATGATAAGGTGGCCAATATAGAAGGTCTTCCTAGCCACCTTGGCAATGTGAGTGTCAAATGAGAGGTTGCTGTCCACTTGTGTCCCTAGGTCCCTGATTACTTCTTCCATACGTAATGGATTACCACCTATGTGGCAATTTGTGGGTACCTTGTTTGGTATTTGGAGAGACATTCATACTCTCCAGTGTCTTCAGGAATGCTGAGTGGGGTTCCTGGGTTTGAGAGGGTGGTCTGTAGCATGCTACAAACTGTACGGCAGTTTTGCCTACGGTTAGTT
This sequence comes from Protopterus annectens, assembly GCF_019279795.1. Taxonomy (NCBI): domain Eukaryota; kingdom Metazoa; phylum Chordata; order Ceratodontiformes; family Protopteridae; genus Protopterus; species Protopterus annectens. The sequence continues at coordinate 887,837,608 of NC_056728.1, read as the reverse complement.
GCACATGGATGGTCTCCGATGCTTCGTGCATTGTCAGTAACCTGGAGGTGTGGGTATCTTTGATGAATATGAATACTCCCCCTCCTTTTGTGGTTTGGTCCAGATTTTGGGGCCAAAAAGCATGATATGAGGTATAACCTGGTAGTGCTGGGGTGCTCTCGGGAGCCTTGAAGCAGGTTTCCGTCACTGCACAGACATCGATGTTCTCCATACTGAGGAGGGTCTCGAGAGCATGCATCTTGAGGTTTAGACTTCTGGCGTTGAGCAGCATTACCCTTATTTTTTTTTCCACTTATGTTTTCTAGGGTGGTGGGTTTGCCTTTTGAGCCTTGCCTAGAAAAGGCACTATGGAGGTGGCAAGAGCCTTGGCCAATATCCAGAAGCCCAGGGGTGACAGGTGCAAGCCATCCTTGGCAAAGCATGTCATCCCAAGCAGACATTGGATCCCCTTGGAATGACACCAGTAATTGAGCCAATTGTTATAGCTGATCATTCTGTGTTTGTACTGTGGCATCATTCTTGGTGAGGGTAAGATGCTGCTCAGGGTCAGGGTCATACCGGCCTGAGCTACATAATCAGAGAGCTCCTCTGTGTCTCTTCTCATGCAGTCCAGGGAGGTACGTCTCAGGTCATTCACACCAGCATGGACAATGACTGAGTCATATTTGTACTTGCTTTGGAGTGACCTGAGTGCTTGTGTTATGTGGCAGATTCTAGCGCTCAATGGGCAGCTTACTGTAACCTTTTCCTTGTTCAGTCTGGTGAGTGGGACATCAGAGTGTCTGACTATGGAGTCACCTATTACAAGTGTATCAGGCATGCTGTGTGTCCTTAAGGGCTGTGACTGTTTGGCACACTGACTTTATGAACTATGTGTTGCATGTGCTATGTTTTGAGGTAGTGGTTGCTTGGGTGTCTGCTTTGGAGGCTACTGTTGATTTGGTAGATTTTTAATTAGAGCCTCCGGGAATGTTTTTGTGTGTTTATGTCTTTGGTTTGCAGTTGTGGTAGGTCTATGTGAGACTGGGTTTGTGGTGTGTGTGGTTACCTTCTCCTCCTGACTGGTTTTGCCAGTACTGAGTTGAGAGAGCTCGGCCTCCAGTTTGGATAAATAGTTGCATCTCTCACATATATTTGTATTTGTTGGGGGGAGGAGGGGGTTGTCTGTGTACATGGGCAGGTGTAACATTGCCTCAAGATTCCCAGATTCAACATGTTGTAGCTGGACTTAGAGGATTTTATGTGTGGCCATAGTTTTTTGCCATAATACTGATCAGAGATTACTTCCCTTTTTGGGTTTTGCTCTATCATGTAGTAGCTTCCTCCTTCTCTTGCATGGTTTGGTAATGGCTGGGGTCCACCAGGCCAGATGCCTGCGTGTATGGAATTGGGTCTTGGTTTTATTTGGGATTGCATAATCCATGCATTCCTGAAAGTGTTCATAGAATGCATTTATAAAGGGTTCTGAGGTCTGGCCCATATTTTCCACAGGCACAAGGCCTTTAATGGATTCCACATCAGTTTGGAGGAGTGCAACATTTGCTTTACACATGTTTTTCACTGTGGTTTTCTGCCCAGGGACTGGGGTCAGGATGCAAATATCCAGTGAGATTACGCTATGGTCTGATCTTACCAGTGAGGGATACACTTCTCATCTGGGAATAGAGTACCCATGTTGCTGATTATCACATCCAGTATGCTTACCCCTCTTGTGGGAGTGGTAAGTTGCTCCTGAGCATTTTGGTTTATGAATTCTAGGATCCTTTGGCCTAGGGTGTTGGAGCTAGAATAATGCTCCCAGTCTATGTTTGAGTATTTTCAGTCACTCAATATAATGTTGTTTGGAGAGACCTTGACATTTTCATGTGTTCCAAAGTATGCCAAGTGTGGTTCCTGGCGTTAGGAGGGTGGTCTGTAGCAGGCTACAAACTGGGAGGCAGTTTTAGCCACTGTTACTTGCCCGTGGATAGTCCATGCTGCTTCTTGCTGTGGTACCAACCTTGGGGTGTGGTTATCCTTGACAATTATTGATAGTCACCCTCCTTTTGTAGTTTGTTCCATGTTTTGGGGCTGTAAAGCATGGTATGAGGTGTAACCTGGTAGTGTTAGGTTGCTCTTGTGAGCCTTGACCCAGGTTTCTGTTGCAGAACAGATATCAACATTCTCTATGCTGAAGAGAGTTTGGACTGCATGCATCTTGCAGTTTAGACTTCTGGCATTGGGTAGCATTACGTCTAGGTTCTTATCCCTTGTGATACTTATGGAGGTGGGTTTGTGTTTTGAGCCTTACCTATTCAAGGCATGGTGGGAGTGACAACACCCTTTGCCAGTATCCAAAAGGCCAGGAGTGATAGGTGCAAGCCATCCCTAGCAGGTGGAGCATCGTGTCTTGCTCAGCATGTCATCCCAGGCTGACACGCATTGGATCCCCTTTGACTAACAGCAATACTTAAGCCAATTATTGTAATTGATCATCTTATCTTCATATTGTGGCATCATGCTTGGTGAGGGTAGGATGTTAGTCAGGGTCATCAAGTTTGCATATACTACATGGTGTTACATTGCTTAACACATGGCAATCATGCCTCAGGTGGAGCTGCAGGGCTGTCTATGTTGGATGCACATACTACACTCCCTCTACATGTTTGAAAGCAGGTTGTGTCAACTTAGGCATCCCTTTTACTATATGTGTGAGTCAGAGAGAGGTATCATTTCCAGGGTTCCTACTGAGCCAGTGTATGTGCTATGTGTTGCCTCTTTGCCAAGGCCAAGGCATACTGGGTACACCTCGTTCTGCCTACTGGGGCAGGCTCAGGTTGTTCCTCCTCCGAGTCACGCTCTGCCCGTGATTGGCTTGGCAATGGTGGGGGGCTGTTTGGCCCAGCCCTATGCTGGTCCTGCTGCAGCTGTTTTCACAGAATCATATTATGTAGCATAGCACATACCATGACAATTTGGGTACATGTAGTTGGTGAGTACTGCAAGGCTCCACCAGATGTGTCCAGGCACCGAAACCATGACTTGAGCAGCCCAAACACACGCTTGATTACATTTCGTGTTTGTGCGTGTGCCTCATTATGGCGTTCTTGTTCAGGTGTGTGTGCATTTCTGATGGGTGTCATCAGCCACGGCTCCAGTGCATAGCCAGCATCCCCCACTAAGTGACCATGTGGGATGTCCCCATTGGCAAATGTCTGGTACAGCTGCATCAAATGCCAGATATGGGAATCATGGTAGCTTCGAGGGCAGCCAGCACACACACATTCATTATTATGCCCTGGGGATCACACAAGACATGGAAGTTGATGGAGGGGAAGCCCTTGTGGTTAATGTAGGCCCTACCCCGCTCATCAGCTGGTGCTTTGATGCGTATATGCGTGCAGTCTATTGCACCCACTACCTCAGGGTATTCTGCTATTTGCTGGAAGAGACACATATTGCTGGCCAATACCTCACAGGAATTGGGGAAATATACATGATCACCGACATGTGCTGACATGGCATCCAGGAACTGGTGCAGTACCCTGGATGCTGATGCCTGTGATATCCCCATCATATCACCAGTTGGTCTCTGGAAGGTACCTGTTGCTAGTATTCTTAGGCCAACACATACCTTGGTTTCCACTGGGATGGGTTTCCCTCTGTTGGTTCTGTGTGTGAGGTGTGGCCTGCACAGCTCAACAATTTGCTGTAGGAGGTCTCTGTCCACTCTATAGCACTCCACTATCTCCAGCTCATGTAACCCCTGGTAGGTGACCCTGGGCCTGTACACTCTTCTCCGTCTCCTCATTGTGGGTTGTCTGGCAGCATTTGCATGGTCACCACCCTCAGCAAGTTGCATATGTCTCCTTATAACTGCTATGGCAGCCCCTAGCATTTTTGGTCTGAGTGAAGCTTTTTCAGTTTTCACTTCTAATAGCTTACTCCTCTGTTGCAGTGCCTCTTGAGAGAAATATACTGCACTGTTGTTTGCAGAGTTTTAAGTGCTGGGCTGGGCTATTGTTCTGCCTGTGTAATTGCCTGCTTCTGATTGTTTTCACCTGCTAGCTCTGCCAGTATTCCCTGCTAGCTTCCTACTATTTCTCCTGCTTCCTTTTTCCCTTCTGTTTCCTCAGGGGGGAGCGACATGCATACAAGTGAAAACACGCTCACAGCGGCTAACACGCGCGCACACATGCTTAGACGGACTAGAATCTGCTTATTCGTGTTAAAATGCGCGCACACCAGCGCAAACAAGTTTACAGGTGTTTAAACAGGCTCATACATGCTTACTCTGCCTTAAACACGCTCACTCACGCTTACAAGCGCTCACTCTATCTTACTCATGCCTACCAGCCCGCACACGCGCTCATGCATGCCCAGCAAGAAAGTTTGGTGTTATCCATAGTGTACACCTTCCATTTCTTGGCTTTCCCATGCCTACTTGTTGACACTCCTCTTTCCGTGATGTGTGACTGACATCTTTCACATGCCACTGTGCTCCAATGAGCTTCATTTCTTTCATACATTCCCCCCTGTGATGTCACCTATCTCCTACTCTGTTACTCCCCCTTATCCTACTCCTACACAGCACGGAATGTGCTCATTTGCTATGTGACAGTGCGATTCACTATCCTACCACTCATTTACATGGGATTGCCTACTAATGCTTAGTTACATGTCTTACACTCAGCTTCCCCCCTTAGCAACCCCTACTCGGTGGCCATGTTGTTTTCAGCCTGCTATTCCCTTACATTGTAAATTCATGCTTTGCATAAAGTGGGTTTAAAATTTTTATTTTCTGCTTTTTTTTTAGCGCAGCATTTTTATTTTATTTTTGCATCGGGGTACGTTGCCAATGGCCACATATTTGGCCATTGACATGCTGCCTGGAACATATGCAACCTTTATTTGGAGTTGACAAGGCTCCATTGTGTTATTTGCAGAACGGTACTCAGTTGTCAACTGAGTACATTTCTGCAGATAACACGGCTCTTACACTGGCAGGTTTCTGCTTCCTGGATCGCTAAATTACCTCATTTGCATGCCTTTCCGCTGCAAGTGAGGTAATTAGCATATCCACACCCTGTCCGTGTAAGAGACGTTTTAGGTACTCTCTTACACGCAAATACAGGCTGTTCCTGGATCGCTATGGCTGCATGGAGTCTTACACTACTCTTAGACTCCATGCAAGCCATCGTGAATCCTGCCCACTGTCTCTCACCAGAAACTCCTTGAGGAACTAGTCTCTGTAGGCCTCAGTACCCCATTACTAACCTGGTTCCATAGCTACTTATCCAATAGGAAACAAGCTGTGAAATGGCAATGAGACTATTCAGATTTCCTCACAGTCACAGTTGGTGTCCATCAGGGATCAGTTTTAGAACCTCTACTTTTCAATATCTTTTATCAATAATCTGCAATCTGCCACTAAACAAACTACCCTGGTACAATAAACAGATGATGCCACTCTCATCTGATCCACCAAAGCCCAAAACTCCCTACAAGAAAATACCCAAAAAACCTTTTAGGCCATAGAATCCTGGCTAGATATGTCAGATTTGCACTAAATTGCTAAAAAACACAACTGACACTTTTCACTCCTTAAAACTATTCAAATCAAAAACAATCTTTTCATATCCTATCCACCAAAAAAAAACTAAACAAACAAAAAACAACATATCACACAGGCAAACCTCATTGGAGTAATGCTCAATGATAGTTTCAGATACAAACAAAACCTACTCCTAGTCAGCAAAAAAAGGGTGGCACAGTGGTATGGCAGTTAGCATTGTCATTTCACAGGAAGTGGTTTTCCGCTTTGATTGTCAGCTGGGGTGCCTTCTGTGTGGAGTTTGCATGTCCTCCCTGTATTTGTGTTGGTTTCCTCCAGATGCTCATGTTTCCTACCACATTCCAAAGACATGAGGTAGGTGGATTGAACACTTCTAAATTGGCTGTAGGTTTAAATGTGTGCATGCGAGTGCGTGTGTGGTGCACCCTCCAAAGAAGGTTGGGCCTTGGGCTAGCAACCAGAGCCTGTAAAACCCGTAACTGCTACAGCAAAAATGAGCTCTGAAAGGTGCTCATTGCCTAATTTACCACATGGTGCATGAACAGGAAAAAAATAGAGAAAAAGATAGCAAAAAAAAAAACCTGGAAGCAAGGATCCAGGGCTATGGAATTCCTCACTAATAACACAAGAAAAAAACATAGCACAAGAATACTTACTTCAATCCCTACTCTATGCCTCACTCATCTTTAAAAATCCTAACTTAGAATCAAATCACAGTATTAGACAAACCAAGAACAACTTCCAGTAAAGGCAATGGAGGAAATTCAAGTATAAACCAGCAAACAGTTTATTAGGAAATAGTTAAGCGCTTTCATTCTTACTTGTTTAAGAACTTCATCAGAACTAATACATAAACTCCAAAACGATGTTTAAATACTAAGTCTTAACTTAACTATTGAAAATAAACTAGAGATACCCTATAACAAAATGTAAAAAATTGCTAAAAATAATCTTCAAAAAAAAAAAAAACACCATTGCATAGCACAAAAAGCCTTACCTGGCAAGAACATATCTCAACTATTATCAACTTATTATAGCCCATAAATGAATAAGCTCCTCAGGAAAAATACCCAGCTCTGAAAGGAATACTACAACCCAATACCACTAATCAAGCTTTATAATCCAACAACAAAGCTTTTCTATCCATTGCAAAATGAAACAACTGTGCAGGAGTCTCACTGTACCTTGACCAGGTAGCAAACATTTGGAAGCAAATCCCCCTTTAATAAGACAGGTAGACACACTGCATGTCTTCAAAACATCACTAAAGAAACTCCTGCTAAATAGCTAGTTAAGCTCATGCACTACCCCAGACTAGACACCCATACTCATCCTAAACTCCACCTTCAAAGTTGCAATCCCTTTATTTAACCTTTCTGTAACCTAATCTTACACATGTAACTTTATATCTCTGACTATGAAATCACAGGATTGTATATTCTCCTACAACTGGCATTTACACAATTCTTTACAGACTGCTACTCCAGCTTCTACAGACTTCCTGTCTCTTGAAACTTTCATTTTCCAGATAACTTCCACAGCCTCTATTTTCTTTAACTCAGGTCTATACAAGCTCTCGGCCTCAATCAACCTAACAGTTTATATAACTACTTCTCTTTAGTGCCACCTCCTGCTAAATCCCTTGCTACCCTTCCCTGTCCAATCTACTAACAGACAGTGGATATATTATGTAATGTGCTATCTGTGTAATTTCTATGTACCAGCTCATGAAAACTGTATTTTCTTAAATTCATAGCCTACTGTATGTTATATAATGTGTTGTAGGTATATTCATAAACTTGTGTTTTCATATAAGCAGTGTTTTTGCAAAATTACATTTTTTGTCTTTCACCTAAAATGTGGGGCTGTTCTCCCCAGGCCACCACTGAAAATGGAATAAACCCCAGTAAGAACTTCCTGATAAAGAAACATAAATAAATAAAAAATAAATAAATCATAAATAAATAAATTAAATTAAATTAAATAAATAAATAAATAAATAAATATTAAGTAAAGATTTATTTTGATTTATATCTTATTTTTTTATCTCTGATTTTCACTGTTTGCTGAATGAAAGAGTGAAAGGGATAGCTTGTAGGCAGGCAATCTCTAGCCATCCCAAGTGGCATAGTCACCTATATATTAACACAGACTGTAGATTGGACAATCCATAACTTGTCTGAAGCCTTCCAGTGTTGATTTCATATTTAATGTACAAATATTTGGCAAGAACAGATTTGTTTTGTTGTCTATTTTAATTTTTACCTCTAAATGTCATTGTTTGTTGTAAAAAAGGGGTTGGATTATAGTCAAGAAGATGTATTTTGATTTCTATTATTTTTTCACTGTTTGCTGAAGGAAATGGTAAGATTGTAGACAAGCAAAGTTATCCCAAGAGTGCTAAGCAGCCATAAATTCACAGGAAGATGTATTTCAATTTATATTTTATCTTTCCACTGTTTGTTGAAAGACCATGATAGACTGTAAGCAGGCAAACTGTAGCCATTTAAAGGGGCCTAGTTAGCTATAAGTTCACACAGACTGTGGGCAGGACACAGTAGAGCTTATATGAAATCTTCTAGCATATTTGCTAAGGGAAGATGATTATGATTGATTTCACTGTTTCTTGGAAGAAAGAGATATGTTGTAGACAATATATATTGTTTTGGTTCATACTTTTTACCTCAGATGTTCACTGTTTGTTGGAGTGAAGTGAATGATTGTAGACAGGAAGATGTAATTTGAATTCTATTTTATTTTTAATTGTTGAATTTTACTGTTGGCCAGAAGAAAGGTATAGACTGGTGGTAGGGAATCTCTAGTCATATAATGTGGCATAGTCAGCTATAAATTCACACAGATTGTAGATAGCACATTTCAGCACTCATCTGTAACAATTCAGTGTTGGTTTGTGATTTATTATACACCTGTATGGTAAGAGATTTTAATTTGTATTTTATTTTTTCCTTTGAATTTCACTGTTTGATAGAAAAATGGAGTTTATTATAGACAGGAAGACTAATTTTGATTGATATTTTATTTTTTACCTCAGATTTTCATTCTTTGATGAAACAAAAGGAGGGAATGTAGACAAAAAGATTTATTTTGATTGAGATTTTTTTCACTGATTTTCCCTGTTTACTGGAAAAAAAGACAGACTGTTGGCAGGAATAATCTATGTACACAAAGGGGCCTACTCAGCTATAAATTCAAACACTTTAGTCATGACAATGCAGTGCTTATATGAAACCAGCTACAGATGGTTTGTGATTTATTGTGCAACTGGTAAGCAAAGATTTATTTTGATTTATATTTTAGTGTTTACCTCAGAATTTTACTCTTTGTTGGAAGAAAGTAATAGATTGTAGACAAGAAGATTTATTTTTATTCATGCTTTAGTCTTTTACCTCTGATTTTCAATGTTTTTTGGAAGAATGGAAAAAATTGTACACTGGCATTATCTAGCTATACCAACCATCCCATGTCAGCTATAAATTCACACAGAATGTAAAAATTACACTTCAGAGCTCATCTGAAATCACCCTGTGTCATTTGTGATTAATTGTGCAATTGTTTGGTAAGAGAAGCTTTATCTTCATTTGTATTTTATTTTTATCTGTGAATTTAATGTTTTGTTTCAATAAAGGGGTAGATTAGTGACAGGACAATTTATTTGGTTTATACACTTGCCTCTGTTTTTCTCTGTTAATTTATAGAAACAGTATATTACAGAAAGCCTATTTCTAAACAGTCCAAGCTATAAATCCACTGAGACTTTAAACAAGAAACTCCAAGGTTAATCTGAAACCAACCAATGTTGGTTTGTGATTTGTTGTCCAGCTGTTAGGAAAGAGAAGATTTATTTGGATTTTTATGCTAATTTTAACCTTAGTTTTCAACTGTTTTTGGAAGAATTAGGAAGATGGTAGACAGGATGGTTTATTTTGTTTTATATTTTATTTCTTTACATCCGCTGTTTATTGATTTATTGAGTTTCACTGCTTGTGGGAAGAAAGCTATAGGTTGTATATTGGCAGCCGCTAACCATTCCAATAATCCTAGTCCATTATATATTCACACAGTAAACAAGTCACTACAGAGCTTATCTGAAACCAGCCAGCATAGGTTTGTAATTTATTGTGTTACTGTTTAGTAAGAGAAGATTTTATTTATTTCTATTTTTTTCTACTTCTGATTTCTGTATTTATTGGGATAAAAGGATATGTTGTTGGCAGCATTATCTTGATTCATATTTTAGTTTTAACTTCTGATTTTCACTGTTTATTGGAAGTAATGGATAGAGTCTAGACTGAAAAACTGTACCCATCTCAAAGGTTCAAGTCCTGTATAAATTCACACAGAATATAGACAGGTCACTCCAGAATTTATCATAAACAATCCAGTTTTGATGATTTATTATGCAGCTATTAGGTAAACAATTTATTTTGATTTATATTTAATTTTACCTCTCATTTTCAGTTTGTTGGAAGAAAGAGATAGATTGCAGACAAGCCAACTCTAATTATTCCAAGTGGCCTAATCAGTTATAAATTCACACAAACTACAGAAAGAACACATTGTACAACTGTTTGGTAAAAGAAGATTTATTCTGATTGATATTCTATTTTCTTATCTGTGGATTTCAATTTGTTTCAAGAAATGAGTAAATTGTGGAGAAGAAGGTTTATTTTGATTTATACTTCTTTTACCTCTGGTTGTCAACTGTATATTTCTGGAAAGGTTCACTTATAGATAGCCTATCTCTAGCCATCCCAAGCATCTTAGTCAGCTCTAAATTCACACATACTGTACATAAGACACTCCAAGGTTAATCTGAAACCATCCAGCATTATTTTGGGTTGTATTGTCCAACTGTTTGGTAAAGGGATATTTATTTTGATTTATAATTTATCTTTTATCTCTGAATTTTACTGCTTCTTGAAAGAAAGGTGTAGAATGCAGTCAGGAATTTTTATTTTGACTTATATTTGATTTTTATACCTCTGATTTTCATTGTCACTTACAGGAAATGGATATACTGTAGACAGACCATCTCTAGCCAGCCCAAGGGGCATGGTTAGCTGTAAATTCAAATATACCATAGAAAAGAAACCATTTTTTTTTGTTGGTTTGTGATTTGTTTTCCACTGTTTGGTAATAAACAATTTATTTTGATTTATATTTTAATCTTTACCTCTGATTTTCACTATTGGAAGAATTGGGAAGATTAAAGACATGTTGTTTTTATTATTTTATTTGTCACATCTTATTCAGTGTTTGTAGGAAGAAAGGGATAGACTATAGGAATAGGAAGCCTATCTCTAGCCATCCCAAACAGTCTAGTCAGTTACAAATTCTCACAGACTATAGACTGGATACCCCAGAGACCATCTAGTGTTTTTTTTTTTTTTTTTTTTTTTTTATTTACTGATCAACTGTTTGGTAAATGAATACTTATTTGATTTATATTTTATTTTTTCCTTGAATTTCTTTGTTTGTTGGAAGAAAGTGATATATAGTAGAAAGGAAGCTTTATGTTGACTTATATTGTATTTTACCTCTGATTCTTACTGTTTGTTGAAAGAAGATAAATTGCTGGTGGACAAAGATTAAACGCTCAAGCTTGAATTGCTTGAGGTTCAACTCTCTGACAGTCTAAGTACCCCCACTGGAATTCTGTGTCAGGCAATTGTGCTGGATGTGATTCTATTTGGGTGGAATGTCACCCTTTTCCAGTAGATGCATCTGTGGAGTTAGTATATATAAGTTCAGAAGTTGTGGGGACTGAAGGGTGGTTTTACCACTATGGGATAAAATGAACCTTAAAGTGATTTTTGGCAGGATTTGTTTAAGAGAATGCAGTTCATGGTCTGTAATCCTTAGTGCATTGGCTTTTGTCCACTCATACTGGAAGCATTCTAAAAGGAGATAGATTGTATATAGGAAGATTTATTTTTATTTACATTTTATTTTTCCCTATGATTTTCTCTGTTTTTATAAGATAGGAATAAATTGTAGACAATTATAGGCAGGACAGTTAATGTTAACTTGTACTGTATTTTTTACCTCTGGTTTTCATTGTTTCAGAAAAAAAAATTATTGTAGACAGGACTATTTATTCTGATTTATATCTAATTTTTACACCTCTGATTTTCTTTTCTTTTTTTTGCTGGAAAAAAAAGGATAGAGTGAAGGCAGCATACTCCCAAAAACTTCATCTTATCATGTCCCTATTAACATGGGTATTACTGAACCAATTTATGTGGGGTACATCCTATACAGCTTTAGCACTTGTTTATATCCTAAAAAGATTTGAACTGAATCAAAATGTTCCACTATACTGAGCTTTCCTTTTCTGGATTTATCAGATACAAAATAATATCATCTGCCAATAAATCCAACTTTTCATGATTACCATACCAATTATGCAGTTGCATTTCTGAGTCCCTCATTATCTTTTCCAATACCTCTAAATATAAATCAAATAATGAATGAGACAGGGGACACCCCTGTCTGATTCCTTTGTTAAAACATAGCTTATCAGAGTGGAACCCTCCCAATTTAATTAATGCCACCACTACGTCATATATCCTGCTATTTAACCTTATTGTTATATCAGGGGATACACACGCTTCTATTGTCCTACTCATAAAATCCCAGTTTACTCTCTAGAATGCTTTCTTTGCATCAAGACCCATCAGCAATAGCAGTACTTCTTACATTCTGTTTCCTTCTTGATCATCACTGTTCTAATATTGTTGACAAGTATTTGCCTCCCCTCCACAAAACCACATTCATTCATATCTATCAATTTCAGCAAAAATCTTACAGACATGTACACTTTACAGTCATAAACTGAAACTGAAATGGGGCTTTACTGTCCTTGGGTAATTCAGACACCACAGTTTTCTTACAAGATATCAGTGCTTTCCCTGATTTTAAAATACTGTTAAATATCATCCAGATCTTTATTACTTTTTTCACTCTTAACTTCCCAACTTCCACAGAAATATCATCTCTTCCTGGAGACTTTCCTGAACATTGATTACACATCACCATTTTTATCTTATTCTCTCCTATCTTAACTATTAGTTTTTGAGCCTCATTGATATTCAAACTTGGCATAATCAAGTCTTACATAAATATTTCCATTTGTAACTCTTTCTTGATTTCCACATTTCTCTGCTTTATATGGATGTTCATAAAATGTGTAAAATTCTGTAAAACTTCTACAAGATCTCTGATTAGCTTTCTTTTTACAGACTAAGTTTTGCAGCAACTCTTTCTGCTTTCTGCTGCTTACATCATTGTGCTACGTTTTTGTGATCTGGGGATATTATCAAATAATAGTTGCTTGACAGCAGTGTTTCTAAACTTTGGCAGATTTTACAGATATTCCCTTATTCATTTCTTTAGCATTCTGCATGTGTACCTCTTGTTCTGTGTGACATTCCTTGTGCTGCAATATGTTAACCTTTGTTAGGTTGTCTATATAATTCCTAATACTTCTTAACCGTATTTCTGTCTCTTTTATTTCTACCCTATTTTTAAACTCTATTTTCATTATATCCCACTCACAAGCTTTAGTTTTGCAGATAAGTGAATCTTCCCTAATAACTCTCAAATATTTCTCACTAACCATTCATTAAATACCTCTCCTTTTTAACACCTATGTGGGAAAGTACCAGTGTCTCATATTTACTTCATTACCCTTTACATTTGTTTTAGTATTTATTGTTGAAAAATCTGAAATACTTATTAGATTTGTGTTAAAACTTTCAATTAAATGCAAATGTTCCTCTGAAATATAATTTCTGTCTAGTATAGCCCAGGTATTCTACCTTGAGGAATAATAACTAATTTCTCAATGAGTTCCTATTACTGAATTCACATCTTCCATGCCAAATATTTTCATAAATTTCTTCAGAAATATTCCCTATCTTGTTATATTTTCTCTTATAGGTCCCACTGATACATCCTCACTATTACAAATCCAGTTCCACTCCCCAACTATACATAATATTCCCTACTAAAAATTGTTTATTTCTCACAAAAATTTCTGCAGATCCATAATAACATTTTTTTTGTAGAATATAAGTACACAGAAAAATAATCCTTCTCCCTTGCCTTTAGCTCATTACCACCACAACTTTACCATTATTGATTCTTTCTTCTTCTATTACTGTTGAAACCCATCTAGCAATCAGTATAATTACTTTCCTGTTCCTTTGTGACTGATATTCTGCTGAATATCTGTCCTGAAATCCTTTCTTGTCAAATTTACATGACCATTTCTTAACAAACCTCTGTGTTGCAGCACTGCTATTTGCAACCTGCATTTTTTAATATACTCCAATAAATGCAAACAACCACACAGCATAAACTAAAGTATGAAAATAAAAAACACCATACCAGATGCCACTTATGACTGTAAAAACAGTTTAATTTCCAAGTTTAAGGACTTTCATTCCTTTCGAACAGAAACTTCATCAGAAACAAAGTAACACTTGTCCCATTCATTTAAGAATCTTTAAAGACACCAAACTCTATCACATTTAAATGGATAGTACACCAGAAAAAGGTAACTATTTAAAATGTCATGAATAACTGCAAAAACACAATTCAAACCCCTCAAAATAAAAACATAATGCAATAAACAGTTAATATGAAAGTTGTAAATTCATGTTGATAGCAATCATGTTTAAAACTTACTAAGTTAAAATTTATAATTTAATAAAATCTGTTAACTTATGCACTAAAATCCTGCTAAAAGATCACAAATACAATGTTATATAAAAAATATGTATTAAGAACTACTACATATTTCATATTTTGGCATTTTTCATTTTAAGGACAAGTTTAATCAAAATTAATTATTTAATACCCGGGGCTTACAGGCATTATACAACAACTGCCAGTAGAGTTCCCTTTGTTTAAGAAACACTTCCCCCTCCCCCTCCCATTAAAGGGGACTACCTGCTCCAGAATACTGAAGGCAAACTTTTTGAAGTCACAACATTGGGTAGAGTGTTTATACAAAGTGTTAACCTCCATAACTTTCTTAATTGTATACGTGTGCTTATAAATCCTTGTTTTCAATGGTTCCACTGTCTTGCCAATGTAGAAAGCTGAGCAAGATGAACAGAAGATAATGGAAACCACACCCTTGGTGTTGCAGTTATAATTCCCCTTCACAGTAATAATATTGGGGTAATCTGGGGCCACCAAATACATACCCCGCAGTATAAATCAACACTGCTTAGCAGTTGGAGGTATACAAATGGTCATCATTTCTTTCCAAAATAGCCTTCAAGTTCTTACTATTTTTATACACAGATATGGGCTGGTGCCCCAATGTGTCCAAAAGTGCAAAGGAACCAAAGACAGTCATCCAGTGGCAGTTAATAACTTTTTTTGAAAGAGAAAATCTCATTATTAAATTGAATGGCAAAAGCACAAGACAAGTTATTGTTGTCACTCTTCCTGTTACTTGCTAAACCATAGGACAACGCAACAGTGGCCTAAAAAGGGAAAGGTGTGTCTCACTTCAGATATCAATTTTGAAACTTCCTCTAATAATTTGCTGGATATTCTTGATATTGAAATAGGCCACTGAGATTTTCAGTCTCCTGAGTCCTTTGATAACAATCTGCTAAGCCTAATAAATTGCCCCTTAACAATATTTCTTTTTTGCCACCAAGGGTTTTGGCTAGTAAAGGGCAGATATGCATTAGAAAAAGTATCCTTTCTAAATATCCTAAATTAATATCTATCAGCAGTCAAGTTTTCTGTATACCATAATGCCCAGATAGTTAATTGAACTCCCACTTGCCTGGAAGGTAAACTGCAAAAGGTCAGTGGAGTGGTTAAGAAATTCTATAAAGAGCTCAAATTCTTTCATGGTACCTTTCCATAAGAAAACAATATCCAGGTACCTCAAGTAGAGACTCACCTTTGAATAAAGGGGGGAATTACAAATTCTAGTGGTTTCCCAAAACCATAAAATTGTATTGGCAAACACAGGGGTCAAAACTGCACCCATTGCTAAATATATGTGCTGTTTGTAAT
This sequence comes from Protopterus annectens, assembly GCF_019279795.1. Classification (NCBI taxonomy): domain Eukaryota; kingdom Metazoa; phylum Chordata; order Ceratodontiformes; family Protopteridae; genus Protopterus; species Protopterus annectens. Next base: position 887,821,986 of record NC_056728.1, on the reverse strand, counting down.
ATTCCTAATCATAAAAAACAAAGTTGTTCTTACAAACAAGCTCCATAAACTGGTATAAAAAATTCAGGTTGGTTGAATTGGGTACCCCCACTAAAAAACACTCCAAACCTTCCTCATGAGGAATAACAAGTCCTTATTATCCACTGTAACAAAAAGGCATGAAGTAAGAAGTCACTATCAACAATAGTCTGGAGGAAATGCCAGGTATACTTCAAAAATGTGTTTTTTACCCTCCAATAATATTTTAATTTAAAATCCACTAATTTTGCAAAGGGTTCCATCTTAAACCCAGCAGAAGCCACAATAGGTCTGAAAAGGGGGGTGGGGACAGTAACTGATTTGTGAATTCTAGGGCCATTAATCTGGGATCCAAGGATGTTTCACTTACAGGAATTTCCTTGTCTATGGTGAGATGTCAAAATTAATATAGAGATCTTCCAGAGCCAAGTCTATACTATGGTAGGCAATGTTAATCTCATTCTTAGAGATCTCTGTGAAAGAAACCCCTGTTGTTTAAGTAATTCAACATCTTCAAATATAAGTATCACATGCACTAATGCCTGACAGGCTGAACATTTTTACAGTTGCTTTTTAGCTTCAGTTGAACTTACATAACATTTTGCAAGACCTTATGTTTTAATGAAAACCTTCAAATAAAAAAAAACTATAATCATTATCTGAACACCACCATCCCCTATTAACTTTGAACAAACCCAAAAACTATGTACATCTTCAAAACCCTCCAGTTAGGAGCAATTGCCCCAAATCAACAGCTACACCAACAGGCATTACCTGCAATTTACACTGTAGATAGTTGGCAAATGTACCTAAGATACCTGGATAATATATTTATTTTTTGGAGAGAGTCTACTCATCAAATTTGGAAATGTTCTAATTTTATTAATAGCACTACAGATTTTTAAAAATTCACTTTCCAATTTATTAATTGTGTGATTAACTATTTGGATGTCACAATCTCAAAGAACTTAGTTAAAAATTGTTTTAAATCTACAGTTTATAGAAAACTTACTTTTTCCAGTACATATTTACATTTCAACAGCTGGCACCCTTTTCATTGTAAGAAAAACGTATTCAATGGACAAATTGTCAGAACAGCAAGAATGTGGCCTAATTTTGATTTACTCAAATTAGAAATGATAAAATGTACAATATGTTCAAGAATAGAATGTATCCTATGCAACTGCCAAAGAAAATTGGTGGCGAAATATTAAGAGGTTGGGAGATCAAGTACCATCCCCTGTAAGGTTCCAATTCTTTGTGAGGCAGTAACTCCTCAAAGTACATTATGAGGTTGGGGGACCAAGTACCATCCTCTCTTAGGTTCTAATTCCTTGTGAGGCACTAACTCCTCGACATTAAAGTACATATATCTTCAGTTGAAAACAATATCTTGAAGGCTTTGGTAATAACATTTGTCAACAATAATAAGCTAATAAAAGAGATTATAGAAAACAATTGGAGCATATTTAAATCAGACAATGAGATTTTTAAGAGGGTAAGAGAGGTCCCCAGTTTTGTTTTTAAAATGGGTTTAAATATATAAAAAAACTTTTAGAAAACACCAATACAGGACACCACAACCACAAAGAAGTAGGCTCATGAAAATGTGGGTTCTGTAATCAGTGTAGCTTTATTTTGGAGAAAACTGTTGTACACCTTGAATGTTATATTACTATTAGGTTCCCCTTAGTTAAAAGAAATTGTCTGACTAAAAGGGTCATTAATATAGCAGTGTGCTTGAGCAGCCCTTGTTTTTTTTTTTAATCAGAAAAACAGAGAGATATCTCTGCAAAACAGTTTACAAGCATAACTACCATTATCTTAAAAAAACAACTCAAATAATTCCCTTTATAAACATTCCCAAAAATGCACTCATTTTAAAAAAGTTTCTTTTTGGTATTCTCTAAATGATCTCAAAAAGCAACTGGGGAGGGCAATGGGAAAATCCGATAGAATATGAAGAAGTCTGGTGACAAAACTTAATATAGCCACTTTACCCAGACTTTAACATACATATATCTATTATATCAATCTTGAGGTTAAGAACTGCTAAATTATAACAGCACTTCACTAGCTGTCATAACAGTTGCTATACTGAAATCCTTAACCTTTCAATAGTTTTTTAATATCACTTTTAAATAACACATATCTACAGCTATATATATATATATATATATATATATATATATATATATATATATATTCATTGTTTATTGTTTGTTTGATGGATGATTAATTGAATATATTTTTAATAAGGTATTTCATGTTCAATTTACTGGGTTAATCCATTATCAAGTACTGATTTTTTATTGTGGAAATAAGTCCTGCAATTTCTTTTATTAACTCAGTAGTTCAATATCATTGGTTGTAAAATTCACATAACAACAAATTGTAAGCTTTTTAATGAGTTTTGCACAGATGGTTCTGATGAAGTTTTAATAATGTAGAGATGAAAGCAGTAAACCATTTACCAACTTGCTTTTGCAGCCTTTTAAGTGAGTCATTTGTTTATACAATACATGTTACTGTCTGGATTTATAAGTCCTCCATTTTATTTGAGTTCATCTCCTGTGTTGGACACCATGTGAGGGTATCTCTTAGTATTTTTGGTTTACTTTATTGCTGCATGGTCACACACTGTGATCTGTCTTTGGTTCTTACACCAACTATAAAGTCACAGAGAATGAAGACAAGACTCTCCTGAACACATATAAGAAAAACCTGTGCTGGTTTCTGATGAATTATGCAACTGTTTAATAAGTGATCAAGTATTTTTTATTTATATTTTATCTGTTTAATTTTCACTGTTTGCTGGAAGAAAGGGATAGATTGCAGAAAGAAAGATTTATTTTGATTTATAGCTTATTTTTATAACTCTGGTTTTCAATATGTACCAGATGAAAGGGCTAAACTGTAGGCAGGCAGATGTTAGCCATCAAAAGGGGCAAATTCAGCTATACATTTGCATATACAATAAACAATGCACTCTGGAAGTTATCTGAAACCATCCAAAGTTGGCTTCTGATTTACTGTGCACCTGTTTGTAATAGATTTATTTTTATTAATACTTTAGTTTTTATCTCTGATTTTTATTGTATTTTGGAAGAATGGGATAGATTGCAGACATGAAGATTTATGTTGATTCACATTTTTTCCTCTGCTTTTTCTCTGTTTCTTAGAAGAAAAGGACAGCTTTTAGACAGGAAAATGATTACAATCCCAGCTATCCTAGTCAACTCTAAACTGACAGAGCCTGTAGATGTGATATTCCAAACTCAATCTGAAACTATCCATGGATGGTTTGTACTTTATTGGCCAACTGTTTTGTAACAGAGGATTTATTTTGATTTATATTTTCTTTTTTTGCCATGTGATTTTCATTGTTTGTTGGGAAAAGGGATAGTTTGCAGATAGAAAAAATATTGTGATTAATATTTTATTTCTAAGCTCTGATTTTCACTTTTTCACTGGAAGAAATGAATAGATTGTAGACAGAAAAACTCTAGCACAGATTGTATAAAGGACATTCCTGAACTTATCTGAAACCATCCAGTCATGGTTTGTGATTTATTATAAAAATTTTTGGAAAGAGAACATTTTTGTTGCTTTACATCTTATTTTTTACCTCTGATTTTCAATGATTTTCATTGTTGGTTGGAAAAAAGGAATAGAGCGTGTATTCTGTTTTTACAATATGTTTTAAGAGATGCATGTTGGGAAGGTGGCCTAATGGTCAAGGTGTTGGCCTTACAAACACAAGGTGCAGGGTTTGAGTCTCACAAGGGATAACTGGATAGCCTTAAAATGGCTCACAAGGGCAGTTAGCTTAGTACTAATCTATGAACCATAGATTGCAGCCAGGAAGACTTGTTTTGGTTTATATTTTAATATTATATTTCTGATTTATTTTTGTTTGCTAGAAGAAAGAACTGGACTATAGGCAGGCAAACTTGTGCATGACAAAGGAGCATTGTCAACTATAAATTCACAAAGTGTGTAGGCAGGACAATCCAGAGCATATCTGAAATCATTCAGTGTTGGTTTGTGATTTATTGTGCAAGTGTTTTGCAAGAGAGGATTTATTTTGATTTATATTTAATTTGTTTTACATCTGATTTTCACAGTTTGTCAGAAGAAATGGGTAAATTGTAAACAGGAATATTTGTTTCACTATATATTTTATTATTTTTACCTCTGATTATCACTCTTTGTAGGAAAAAGGGGTGGATTGCAGACTAGCCTTCTCTATCCAATCCAAGCAGTCTTGTTAGTTATAAATTCACAGAGAATGTTTAGCAGACACTCCAGAGATTATCTGAAACCATCCAGTGTAATTTCTGATTTATTGTCCAACTATTTGGTAAGATTTATTTTGATTTATATTTTATTTTTATCACTGAGATTTTTCATAGTTTGTTGCAAAAAAAAGGATAGATTACTTACATGCATGTTCTTGCCATTCCCAAGGAGATAGTCAGCTATAAATTCACACAGACCATAGCTGAACACTCCAAATTTTATCAGAAAACATCCATTATTGATATGATATTTATTCTGCAACTATTTGGTAATACAAGATATATATTTTAACACTTTCTATCAACAAAAAGTGGAAATAAGAGGTAAATAATTAAATATATATCAAAATAAGCCTTCTACAACTTGGAACCAACTACCCCTAGAAATTAGGTCCCTTAACCAAACAAAACATTTCAAATTAGCCACTCAGGAATATCTAATAACTAAATGGTCCTGCCAGTGTAGTCATCCTCTCTGAAACTACCTAACCCTAGCTTGTCTCTCATCCCTCCTTTCTCTTCCACTGTCTGTTTTAATATCCATCTACCTCTCTGTCTCATTTAACCTCTACATTACCTTACTACTCCATACTGTATATAACTACTTAGAAATAATGAACACTGTTTTCCCTACATTGACATTGTACCTAAGTTTTTGTTGTAAAAATTCTGACATTGTACTTTACTGCTTTTCTGTATGATTTGTTGTAAATGCTTTTTGCAGTTTGATCTCTAACATTTGTACCCAACTGTTTTCTGTAAAATTGTATTGTAAAATGTTATTTCTCTAATTATTTTAGCCATCAATGTAATTTTCTTGCTGACTGTATGTAAAATGTTAATACTGATTGCGGTGCTTTTCTCCTCGGGTCTCCACTGAAAATGAGCTAATGCTCAGCTGGACTAACCTGGTTAACAAATGTAAAATAAAATAAATAAAAAAATATGTTTTACTTTATTTTGACATATTTTATTCTCTATCTGTGATTTTCACTGTTTGTTGGAATAAATTCATAAATTGTAGACAGGCAAACTGTAGCTTGTCCTAAGGGACTGATCATCTATTAATTTGCACTGAATGTAGATAGGACACTCAATAGCTTATCTCAAACCATCCAGTGTTGCTTTGTAATTTATTGTGCAAATGTTTGGTAAGAGAAGATTTGTTATTATTTATATATATATTTTTACCACTGACTTTCACTGTTTGGTGGATGAAAGGAATATACTGTAGACAGGGAGACTTATTTTGATATATATTTAATTATTTACCTCTTATTTCCACTTTTTGTTGATAGAAAGTGTACAATTGAAAAATTGGAAGATTTTAATTAGTTGCTGGAAGAAAGGGATAGACTGTAAGCTAGCAAACATATGTACGGGGCTAGTCAGTTATAAATTCACACACACTGTAGAATGGGCACTCCAGATCACATCTGAAACAATCCAATGTTGATTTATTATTTATTCTGCTACTGTTTGATATGAGAAGATCTATTTTATTTTTTATCTCTTAATTTTACATTTGTAGGAAGAATGGGATATGTTGTAAACATGATTTATTTTGATTCATATTTTATTTTTACCCCTGATTTACACTCTGTGATGGAAGAAGGGAAATATTTATTTATTTTATTTTATTTATTTATTCCAGTTGTTGACCGGGGTGGTCCACTGGGCTCAAGAGCCCGTTTTCAGTGGAGGCCCAGGGAGAAAAGCTCCACAGAACAATGTTACAATTCAAATAGTGACACTACAATAAAGTACAAGTAAAATAAAATAAAATACATAAACAAGATATAAGCAAAAAATTATTTATTTTACAGAGAAAAATTGGGTGGAAGTTCCACAGACAGCTGGTAAAAGCTTTCAATATTTAAGTAGTTAATAATTAAGGAAATAGGATGGTTAAATGAGGATTGTCCTGGAGGAAGAGAGGCATATAGCAAAGGAGGATGCTAATAAGTTGGTTACATTAATGAAGAAGGATAGGGGAAAATAATTATATTGTAGACAGCACAAATTATTTTTATTTATATGTTATCATTTTCCTCTGACTTTCACTTTTTGTTGCAAGAAAGAGATAAATTATAGACAGGAAGATTTGTTTTTTATCTATATTTTATTTTTATATCTCTGATTTTCAGTGTTTGTTGGAAAAAAAGTATAGCCGGTAGTTATGCAAACTCTAGCCATCCCAGAGCGTCTAGTCAGCCAAAAATTGACATAGACAGTGGATAAGGCACTTCTAAGCTTACCTGGAACCATTAAGAGTTATTTTTGATATATTGTGCAAATATGTAGTAAAATGTGATTATTCTTGATTTATATTTTAAACAGTGGTTTTCACTGTTTGTTTAAAGAAAGGGATAAATTGTAGCTGGGACATCTCTTGCCATCACAAATAGCCTAATCAGCATTAAATTCACTCAGTATCTATAGTGGACACTTCAGAGGTTATTTGACACCATCCAGTGTTCATTTGTGATTTATTGACCATCTGTTCTGTAAGAGCTTTATTTTGATTTATGACTTTTTGCCTCAAAAATCAATTTATGGATTATAGACAAAAATATTTATTTTGATATATATTGTGATTTATTGTGCAGCTGTTTAGTAAGAGAGGTCAGTTTTTGTTTACATTTTATTTGTTTACCCCTGATTTTCACTTTGTTGGAAACACAGATTGCATATAGGAAGATTTATTTTGATTTACATCCAATGTTTTACTTCTGATTTTCAGTTTTTTGGAGGAAGGATACATTGTAGGCAGATAAACCCTAAATATCCAGTGGTGACTACTCAGCTTTAAATTTACTCAAACTGTAAACAGGACACTCCAGAATATATATGAAACCAGCTAGTGTTTGTTTGTGATTTGTTCTGCAACTGCTTTAAGTGAGAAGATTTATTTTGATTTATAGTTTTTACCTTTGTATTTGACCTTTTTTGAAAGAAATGTGTATTGCAGACAGGAAGATTTATTTTGATTTATATTTTATTTTTACATCTGACTTTGACTGTTGGAAAGAAGGAATAGAATGCAGAAAGGAAAATCTATCTTGGTTCATATTTTATTATTCACATCCGAGTTTCACTGTTTACTGGAAGAAAGGGATTGTAAATAGACAAACTGTGGCCATCACAAGGGACACATAGAACTATGAATCCATAGACTGTAGATATGACATTCCAACATTTATCAGAAACAATACAGTGTTGGGTTTTGACTTATCATGCAAATACTTAATAAATGGAGACTGATTTTGATTTATGCTTTATTTTTACATCTGGTTTTTGCTGTTTATAAGCAAAAAAGGGTAGATTCCAGACAGGCAGTTTCTTGCCATCCCAAGGGGCTAGTCCATTCTAAAATAAAATAGACTGTAAACAGTACAACCCAGAGCTTATCCTGAACCATTCAGTATGGGGTAAGTTATTGTGCAGCTGTTTTGAAAAATATGATTGTTCTTAATTTATATTTAACTCCAATTTTCACTGCTTGTTGGAAGAAAGGGTTAGAGTGGTTTGTGTTTTTATGTGAAGGCAGTGCTGGTGTGTGTTCTGGAGGGCTATGTATTCCATGTGGTGTGGTGCAAGTGTTGACCTTCTCCTCTTGACCAGCTATTCCAGTCTTGGCTGGAGAGTGCGCGGCTTCCAATTTGGATATATAAGTGCATCTCTCGCAAGTCTGAGTGTTGGGAGGTATGAGGAGAGGGTTGTTTCTAAATGACATTAAGTTAATAATTACTTTCACAAGAATAAATAAGTTGAATGAAATAAACTCCTTAAACAGGAAAGAACAAATAAAACAAAACCTAGTAGTTGTTAAGTGGTAGTTCCTTAAAAACTGTTAGTTATAAAATATTTCTTTAATGGTACCCTAAGAGTCCATTAAATATAAAACTTATACTAACAGGTATTTTTAATGTCCAGTTCAATATGTAAACCAGTTCAAAATGAATTGACCTATCTGGTCATTGCTTTAACCTTAAGCAAGCAACTTATTGAATAGTGACCATTTATTCCTGGCCAGCTATTAGCGTCTAAAAGTATCTGCCATCGCAACTCTTTTTGTTCTAGGTGAATCATCCAAGGTCCACGTCTATTTTTCATTACTACATTGTCAATAGCCATGAACTTGAAAGTGTGCCCTTCATTTTGCTGAACATACTTTGGTAGAGCATTATTAAAGTTGGTCCTTCTGATAGCATAATTTTGCTAATAGATTCTGTCCCAAAATCTATGTTCAGTTTTTCCCACATAAAAGCAGGGACATCGTTCAAACAAGGCAACATAAACTAAAGCCCTGAACTCATAATTATGGTGTAAGTTCTTTTATGAATGGTAAAATAATCCGCCACATTTATGTATTTACAGTGAGGGCAAAAAACACATTTCCTCATGCTCAGGAATTTCTTTGTTGCTATTTCAGCAGAGGATCCCCTATTCTCCAAAATGTTCTTAAAATTAAAGACTCTTCTGTAAACTATCAATGGTTTATTCCCAGTTTACTCTGGACAACAATATCCTCCTTAGAAATAACCCAGTTCTTATAGAGAATGTCTTTAATTGTGTTAAAATGTGTTTCAAAGGTGGTTATATATGCAGCACCCTCTTTCATGATTTGGGAAGTAGTACTGGTCTGTCCATTAGTTACTACTTTCCCTTCAGCTGGTTGAATAGAGACTGCCATTGTATTATCCCTTCTAGCATTCACTTTATACAAAATGGGTTTCATTTTTAGTGGACATTAAAGATATCTGTTAGTATAAGTTACTGTTTGATGCATGAAAGAGATTGTAGATATAAAAATGTATTCTGATTTTTTATTTAAATTGCATTTCTCTCCCTGGGATTCATGAAGCTCGGCGCAAGGCCGGCATTAGGCTTGCACCGACCGTGTGGCGTGAAGATGGCGCAGTAGCACCAAATGCATATTAATGAAGGTGCGCTACCGCCACAGCCACGTGCATAGGAAATGACCTCGAGTGCATAGGGCATGTCGAAGTGCCGCATGGAGGAGTGGAAATGTCAGCTGTCGATGTACAACCTAAAATGTTTGCATATAACAATTTGCATGCAATAGTAATCACATCTGTTAATGTCCATGGATACTGAAACGTATGCAAAGCATGCAAGACAGTTCCTGTGAACACAAAATGAAGAAGCAAACACAAATGCACGGTAGGGAATAATGGGTCCCCATCCCTCGAACAAATTACATTGAAAACCGTGTGCCCGTAGTCCAACTGAGTGTAGATAGTTATACCAAGTGGAAGTGAAACGCATCATGTTAGTGTGCCCCCAATAGCTATGTCCAACCCAATGATCAGGGTCACCAGCTGTCCCACATTGTGAGGGAGAGTACACAGATGGGCAGATGTGTCCATAACAAAACCACGATAAATGTAAATACCTAGCGACTGTATGACAGAATTATATCCCACAATGCATGTAATAGTCACATACAATAGGTATTTCTGTATTTAACATACCATATGTGACAAGAAATAGAATAAGCAAGAAAACGAAACAGAAGGAGCATATAAACTGCTACAACAATAAGGCAACATGCAGGCTTAAAGGAACAATATTATCTGTAGCATTGACTGTGGGTATGTGTTGTCCAGTACAATTGGATATGTGTCTGGAATATATCCCATCCTGGACATAGGAAAAGGTGGCACCCTACCAATGATCAGAGCAGTCAGCCAAAATCCGCACATATGCGGTCCAAACTGTACTTGTCAGGATGTGTCACAGTTGAACGAGTATTACCCGGGTGTACCAACCATGTCATGAAAGTTAAGTATGGGCGTGTACCTATGTGTGTGATGTATAGCATGTGGAAGGTGAAACATGCCAGGGTAGTCCACACAACCATACAGGTACCTGACATATGTAGTGTATGCAATGTGTTACCTTGACCATGTCATGGGCCGTCAACCAAAGCAGTGATGGATGGAGTGTCAGGAATATGTGTGTGTGTGTGTGTGGGGGGGGTAATGGTATAATCCTCAAAGGCAAAACTGTGTCGTATGCAGAATAGGTGAACTGGAGGTATATGAGGGAGCAGCTGGTGAATCAGAAAGAAACACAAAGAACATGTATACACATCTGCAATACAACCTGACAGGCCATACTGTAGAACACAATCCCACAAACATATGAATATTAAAATGTGCGATACAAATGTACAGAAATGTAACCGGCACATACCCACAGATTGGTCCTGATGGAACTGGCCCATTCAAATGCAACACACCTGGATGCATAATGGAATACCCATCATCCCCTGCACAGCACACAACCCACCCCCATACCTGAACGTCCACCAAATCCAGCCATACTTGGCCTACTAGCTTGGCGCAGCCACATCTACACATAGTGACCACTACTCATATGTAGTAGGCAGTGTCACCCTAGGCAGTTTCAGGATTGCAAACTATGTATCCCTTGCATGTAAAACCCCCAACACATTTTTGTAAAGCCAAAAGAATGGTCGGTATTGGTCTTGTTAAATTTTTGGATATCCCTTATGGGATAAGTAACTTGTATAAACATCAGAATGGGTATCAAGACACGATGTCCAGTCCTGTAGACATCTGGACACAAGTTTGAATGTGCAGTAGTCGTGCACGAGACTGTCCAGCCCTAGACAGTCATGCAGAACCTACTACCCAGGATCAAACACCTGCCCATGACGCACGTGTCCCCACATGAATAATCAAGAGAATATATTGTACACATTCGCATAGTGGCACTTGGAAATAGGGTGATGAAGGCACTGACGTAAACAGGATACCCCCTGATCCACTGTGTGAGGGACAGTCACTGTATGGGTAGGTGTGTCTTGACCAACAATGATACAATGCTAAATGTCCTGTGATTGTAGGAAATAACTATGTACCATACTACATGTAACAGTTGCCTAAGGCAGTCATGTCAGGATAGAAAATACATAATTCGTACAAGAAACAGACTAACAACTAAAGTGCTAAAGGTATAGGCTCTCAGCTAGGAAAATAATGAATGTTCTAAACCTGCACTGACCATGGGTATGTGTTGGCCTAAACAATCTGGTGTCCCCAGAATATATCCCAACCTGTACATATGACAATGTGTCAACCCTACCAATGGTCAGAGCATTCGCACAATAACTGGCCAGCCTCTTAATCACTCACAAAGCCAGTGATCTTTGAAGGAAAGGTGTTGAATGAGAATGACTAATTACAACAATTAAGAGTAATATACACATTTAACTGCAGAAAATATGTAGTAATACGAATCTGTCAACACGTTCCAAGTTAATAGTACTAATATGGTAGAAATGTCCGTGATTGTCCCTGATTTGCCATAGCCTTGTCCCTGTAGAAACTAGTCCCTGAGTATCACAGAGGTCTGTACACATATGTACACCAACCAACTGTCACATTTGTTGACAGGACTATTGCATACCTGTAGTGAATTTATAACTGATGTCCAGAATAATATTCATTGTATATATAAATGAATGAAATAGTCAAATGTGAAGGGAAACACATGGAAACCCCCCCACCCTGTATTATGTAGTGGAACCACTCCCCGCCCTATATTACGTAGTGCCGATGTAATAATGTGGTCAGAGGTGCCTAAACACCTGCATCTGTAAATACAGGTAGAATGTTAAAATCTGGACTATTTCTGCCATGTGCTATGTCTGACATTTGAACAGCTACAGGGCAGCTCTAACCATCAGTCAGACAAGCCTAAACCCAGACCGGCACATGAACACCCTGACAAATAAAAAAACACGTATGTGCGAGGACTATAAGCACAGGAGTTCTGAATATCCTTGGAGTGAGTAGACATGTAGCACGGGTCCAGAGCAGTAGGAAATAGGGAATGTCGGAAGTGTAGTAC